>NW_004524900.1:350174-371043 GCF_000260255.1 Octodon degus
AATGGCTATCATAAAGAAACCAACCAACAACAAATGTTGGAGAGGGTGTGGGGAAAAAGGTAGCCTTCTCCACTGCTGGTGGGAATGTAGACTGGTGCAACCATTGTGGAAATCAGTGTGGAGATTCCTTAGAAAAGTTGGACTGGAAATCCAATTTAAACCAGCTATTCCTCTACTGGGAAAGTTCCCATAGGATCTGAAAACATCATATCATAGAGATATATGTGTGCCTATGTTTATAGCAGCACAATTTATGATAGTCAAATGTTGGAAACAACCAAGATGCCCATCACCTGAGGAATGGTTGAGAAAGATGTGGTATTTTTACACAATGGAGTATTACTAAGCTATAAAGAATGATAAACTCCAAGCCTTTATATTGAAGTGGATGCCACTTGAAGATATACTCATAAGTGAAATAAACTAGGCACACATGTGTAGATATCATATAGTTTCCCTAGTATAAGAACCCAAAAGAAGAAATACATATGGAAAGGTATAATACAAGTAAAGGAAATGCAGGATCTTGAGGACTAACAAATCAAAAGAGGGAAAGAAGAAGAGCTAGGAAACATGACAATGTCAAGCTGTACATTTATATGGAGAAGATGGGCAAGGCAATGATCGTGACAACCTCCAGAAGATTTTTGAATCTAGCAGTTAATTGGAAAGATTCTCACCCTGACTAACTATATATACTGATATCTGTGAACTAAACAACTGCACTGAATATGGTAATCTGTAATAGTAGATTCATGCTTGGAGTGCCTATCATTCTGATCTTCTGAATATGGGCTGCTTGTCATGACATGCCAGTTGCTGCTGTGCTATCGCTCGGGTAGATCATTGTTCAAAAAGAAAGGTGTGGTAAATGAAGGCACAAGATTAAAAGGAACATTGTAGAACTGTCCTGCTTCAATGTTTTATATGGTTAGATTTTTGGACTTATGTGTAAACATAAGAAGTATATAATTCTTTATGCCTATTTTTTAAAATATATTCTAATTTTTAAATGTTTTTCATCATATTCTATAGCGACTTAAAGTTCAACATATCAATACTTAATGAAAAACACCTGTTCCATGTTATGCCTAAAATGTTTGATATTCAGACAGATAGTGAGGTTAAGCTTAACAGCCTAGGTTGTATAGTAATAGCAATAAACTTGTCTTCTAGATGGTTATCAACCTAAGTTTGCAGATCAAAATTAGAGAAAAAGGAGGGCCACAAGGAAAGCCAACATTTTGGCCCTAGCCTTCCAGGGCCATTTAAGACTCAGGACATATGAGAACTTGTACTGTAACGTCATGTAACTCAGTAATGTCCCAAATTTTCTGATGAAGGAGATTATGGGGCCAAAAGGAAAGTGATCAGTGTTGCAGAGTGTGCCTAAGGAGAGTCACATGGAGAGAAAACATTCTCTCAGGCTTTCACAGAGAGCACATTGGCCAAACAATGGCCCTGTATCATCACATGACTGACACTAACAAAGGTTCTACAATCTGAGGTACAGGATCTCAGGATAAATCCTGGGGGTATTTCACTGACCTTATCAGACCCAAAAGCTACAACTCTTGTTACATAGTTCCTGCTTTACCTTGGTCTTAACCATCCAGCAGAAAAATATAACAACAAAGTATACATGTAAAGCCATGGTGTTATGTTGAGCTGTAGGGGACACAGGTCAACAATTTCTGACATTTCCAGTGAAGTGGAAGACCCAATACTATTATGGACTACTGGACTCTTTTAGAATATTTTGCTGAGTTTACACACCTATAATATTTAAATGATTGAACTTAACAAAAAAGGGGGATACAGATGAATATCCATTTTGTATCTGTGTATTCAAAGTGGTTAGGATAGATATATAGTTACATTCTCTTAATGAATAGAAGGATTCGTTCTAATGGTGTTTGTAAATAGGATATCAAGTCCACATCTTGTACAGCAATTAACCACTAGGAAGAATGTATGCAGTGTGTTAATTATTGAAACTGCCCTACCAATTTGGTTTGAAGCTGTCTCATCGCTATTTGTTTCTCAATAAAATTATGGAAAAAAAAGAAATCTGCAATGGTCATTTCTGTAGCCTCTGCTCATCAATGTCACAAGTATGTTTCTTCCCTGCCTGGGGTTTTGTGTTTTTTAGAGAGCTGTCTAAGGAAGTGGACTTTACAGCTTTGTACTTAACAGTTAATTCTGTGGGGTGGTGGATTTACTGTCTTCCTTTGAGAATGTTTTTGGATTCTGGTATCAGCTGGCATTTAGGAATAGCAAGGTAATATTTAGAAGTCATGGCTTACTCTGTTATAGACGATTGCAAGTAGAGGGTCCTGTCTTTAGTTTTGGACTGTAGAAGACTCTGTGTCTTCAACAATCAGCCACTTCAAGACTCCTCTGCCTTATTTATGGAATTCTGATAGTAAGACCCCTTTCTCACATGATTTTGAGCTCTAAATGAGATTTGCATGTAGAGCGTGGCATAGACCATGGCACAGATAAGAAGAAGTGGTCAGCAACTGAATGAGAACCCTCAGGCATGGCAAATACCAAAATAGCCTGTCTTTTAGCCCATTTAATTGCTAATTCAAAATGAGTATGCATATGGCTGGAAGACTGGGGATTGTGGGCTTCTAAGTGTATTCTTATTTATGTCTTGGACTCCACAGGTTAAGCACAGAGGCTCAAAACCCCGCATGCTGTGAAGTTGCTTCGATTTGGGGACATGGCATTCTCTGCCAGGTCAGGGCATGGGTGTGATCACTGGGTGGAGAAGACTCAGAGAGGAGGGAGAACACTTGGGATGAGTGGGTCAGCTGGGAACCTGCAGCTCTTGGCAATACCATGATTAAGCATTGTTGAATTAAAAAAATGTTAAATCAACTTTAAGTTTGTAGCAAAAGTGAGTAGAAGGCACAGTTTCCTTGTCTCGCCCACTATCAATGTTCCTCACCAGGGTGATAGATACATTTGTTAGTAGATCTGTTTATCTATGCTGACACATCATGATCAGGAATAGTTCAGTATCTATGTCAGGATTCACATTTGGCATTGTCTTTTTGGTGAGTACAAACAAGTGTATAATGATATCTATCTATTACTATTGCATTTATAAGAATAGTTTCACTGCCCAGAGTCTTCTGTGTTCCACTAATTTATTCCTCTCCCAAGAATTACTGCATTTTCAGCAAAATCTAAAATATTTTGCACATTGGATATTGTATATCTAGAGGCTGATGTGGTTGTTTTCATCTGTGTCATAAGAGGCCTCGCAGATCAAATGTAGAAAAACAAATCCTGCAAGATACCCCTCTTTGGGTTGTGAATTTTTGCCTTGGTGCTTTAACCTTGTATGGACGAATTTTCAGTCTTCAATTTCCTGCTCACCAAGAACCATGTTCACCACCTCCATCCCAGCCGTACTCTCTTCTCCAGTACACTGGGTACTCTGAAGGTAGGGAGCACTGCACTATGGTTGCTTCCCAGAGCCCAGCATACAGCGTGTGCTCTGCAAATGCTCTGTGGATGTGTGCACAAGCGTTCAGCCACCAGCTCCCGAAAGCCCGTCTCTTTTCATTCTTGCTACAGCCATCTCCTGATGGAGGCTGCCCTTTCCTCACTTTAGCTTCTGCCCATACCTATTCTCTGCCCACTCATCTGAGAGGAAATAGAGAAGAGCCACATCTCAAGAAACGCACACACTTTGCTTTTCAGCCAAGCCTGAACTTGTGGCTCTGAGAAGAGAGCCAGGGCATGAAATAACATTGCTCCAATATCTGGTTCTGGTCCATGGAGATCTAGGGCTTACAGGCATAAATAGAAACTTTACTTGTGTGGGGCTAAGGAACAGCACCTGCCTGGCAAGTGTGAGGTTGTGAGTTTAATTCTCAATACAAATAACAGAAAGCAAAACTTCACTTGTATAAGGATTCCTGTCTCCTGCCTTGGAAACAATGTAGCATAGTATAGCACAGAACCTCTGGGAGCTCAAGGTCATGACTAGGCTAATTTTCTTTTTTTTTGTGTGGTGGTGCTGTGAATTGAACCCAGGCTTTGTGCATGCTAAGCAAGCACTGCACCACTGAGCTACCTCCCTAGCCCCTGACTATGTTCTGATTTCCAGCCTGGTTCATTCCAACTTGGTGAAACTTGAGGAAACTAGGTTTTATACTAGCAAATTAGGATTAGGCCGACTCTGTTACCTTTGCTAACATAGGTAAAAGATGTAAAAAGTGGAATGCTTTGAGGCTTTTCTACAGAACTTTCTGGTTAGTTGCACAATGTATACATCTTTTCTGTCACTACAGGATTACTCCTCAGCATAGGAGAGGGTGCTTGTTGGCGACAGCTGTTAGCAGGTCCCCCCATCCTGCTCCTGGTAGTTGGACACCAGCTGCTTCAGAGCCACCGCTGTAGAGCCACTGCTGGTAACTGAACACAGGACAGCTTGGGTGTTCTGAGAACACAAGATGATGATTCTGCATATATTGTTCTGTCCATTCTCTAAGTAGAGGGCACCCATGGATAAATTGAGCTGATAGATTTGGTTTTAGAGTTTTTATTTATTCATTTACTTTTGTGGAACCAGGGATTGAACTCAAGCCCTTGCACTTGCCAGGCAAGTGCTTATTCTACTGAGCTATCTCCCTGGCCCTGATGGATTTGGTTTTAAAGGGCCTTCTTCCAAAAGGCTGATGAAATTCATTATCTTCTGATGACTGTAGGAGATGGAAGTAAGGCCCAACAGGTTGAATTAGAGTTGAGCCAAATTCTGGAATATTTCTGCTTACTCAGAGGTTGGGCTTGGAGCAAGGCACCAAGTGGACCTTGTTCAGCTCCCATCAAGGGCAGCGGGGGTTAAGGGGTGGGCCTAGGTTGTGCGTTTGTCTGGGTGGAAAGCACAGTGAGAATCTTCCTCTCTAAGTCCTCTGAGACAGGCACAGGCTGTGGAAACCTCATGTGGGAAGCATTTATGAGATGGAGCAGCCCCTGCTTTCAGCTACATCAGGGCCCTGGGAGTTCCACCCACAATACTAATGTAAACTAGGAGAGGGACTGACCAGAGAAACCCACAGAGCAACTATAGCAGAACTAGTTAGGTATGGACTAGATTTATGACATTGCCACTTTAAGCTTTGGAGGGTCCAGGGAGATGGCTCAGTAGAATAAGTGCTTCCCTGGCAAGCATAAGGGCCTGAGTTCAATCCCCAGTTCTGCAACAACAACAACAAAAAAAAACTTTGGCAATTTCTCAGCCTGGAGTACCTCAGAGTCTTACATGGTTATGGTTCTACATGATAATGTGCATTAAAAACCAAGTATTACAAATCTCTGATGCACATAGATTTTTAGAAACATCTGTCAATTATGACACTGGTAAGACTTGCTACTGGGGAGATTGCCGTGGTAAAATCCTATTGAGATCCAAATCTGGATGCTAAAACTGCATCATTGAATGCGATAAGCATACCCATGAAGGAAGCTGAGATGTTGCAAGATCAGAGACTCCCAGAAAACTCTTGCGGTCAGCAGTAATCTAGCATATGGAAACCTCCTACCTGAACAGCAAAGATTTTGTTGTTCAGAAAGGGACACTTTTGCTGGGGCCAATAGTGGGTCCCCGAGGGCCTCACAGCCTCGGAGCTACTTGTTTTTCCTACAATCCAACAAAAGCTCTCTTCAATGGGTTATCAAATTCTTATTCCTTTTTATTATTTATTTATTTATTTTTGTATTTTAGGAGTCTACAGGGTGTTCAGGGTGATCCACCTGTTTACAGCCTCCAAAGAGCTGGGATTACAGGTGCATGCCACCACGCCCAGTCTCAATTGTTGTCTCAGTGCACCCCAGGGGTGGGGCTGGCTCAGCAGGCCCCAGGATTGAAACCCAATCCACTGAGCTATTTAGCCAGCCCTTCTATTCCTTTTTAAATGTGGTAAAAACATATGCCATGAAATTTATCTTAATCATTTTAAGTGTACACTCAATAGTGTCAAGTATACTCACGTTGTTGCATAACAGCCCTCCAGAACTTTCATCTAGCACAACTGAAACTATCCATCATTTAACAGCTTGTCCTCTCTCCTCCACCCCGCTCTTCCTTCTCACCCTTCTTCTTCCCACCACTGGCAGCCAAGCTTCCAATCTGAGTCTGTAAATATGACTGCTCTAGGTAGTGCATATGGCAGAACCATGCAGTATTTGTTTGTTTTGTGACATATCTTAGCATAACAATCCATCTTGTAGCATATGACAAGGGTTTTGTATGATTTAGTTTTGCGTGGGATTGAATCTAGTGTCTTGTGCATGCTTGACAAGTACTCTACCACTGAGCAGTATCGATGTCCTCTATTTTTAAAAAAGCTAAATAAGATCCTATTGTATGTGTATACCATGTTGTCTTTAGCCATCTGTTGATGGCTGTGTGGGGTCACTTCTGCCCTTGGTGGTTGGGAGCAGTGTTCCCATGGACGTGCTGGCATGGATATCTGTTTGGGCCTTTGCTTCCCTTCTTTTGGGTGCATCCCCAGAAACAGAATTGCCAACTCCATAGTCATTCTATTTTAAGTTTTTGAGAAACCACCGTACTGTTTCCCACAGCAACTGCACAATTTGCATTCCCACTGACAGTACACAAGGGTCTCAACAAAACCAAAACAAACAAGAATCTCAATTTCATGTCATTGTCCAATTTTTTAGTGTGTTTTGTTTTTTAAAAAATAGTAACCATTCTAATAGATGTGAAGAAATATCACATTAAGATTTTGATTCGCAGTGGTGTAATGATTATTAATATGGAACATCTTTTCATAAAGGGTCTGGCCATCTGCTAAACATCTGTTTCATTTAGCACCAAATTGCATTTTACAGACATGTGCTGTTTTCTACTTATCTGCCCACCAGAGTGACAGTTCCCTTGTCCAGGAGCCCCGGAGGCATTCTTCAAGCACCCAATGTGAATATGAACCACTGTCCCAGCTGTGAGATCAGTTTTCTCATTTACAAAATGAAATCATACTAGAATTTTCTTCATAACTTTGTTTGGAGAGTTAAAATGCATTAACTTCTGTTACTACCTGTATGATAAGGGCTCAGTGCACACTGACTTTATTATTCTCACTGTGATTATTTTCTTCTGACTTCTCACTCTACCCCTTCATCCTCCTTTTCCATTCCTCTACCTTGGATTTGGGTTCCAGCAAGTGCCCTTAAACCCAGAAGAAGGGGAGAAAGGGAGAGGATTCAGGACTGTTTGGGGCTGAAATCGTCTTCCCCTGGTTTCTCACCCACTCACCTACCTCAGCTCCATTCCTCTGTCAGCCCAGCTTTATTTCCTTATGGCTGGAAGAATGTTTACCAATTTCTTCCCTAGGACTGGGAATTGAATTAGGGTCTTCTTATTGGGCTACGTTCCCAGCCCTTATTTATTTATTTATTTATTTATTTATCTTCTTTGTTGTTGTTGTTGTACTGTGGATCAAACTCAGGACCTTGTGCTTGCCAGGCAGGCACTTATGCCACTGAGCTATCTCCCTGGTTTATCTAACTTTCTGAAACAGGGTCTCGCTATGCAGCTCTGGCTGACCTTGAGCTCACCATCAGGCTGGTCTTGAACTTGCAACAGTTCTCCTTCCTCAGCTTTCCAGTGATGGAATTACAGGCATGTGCCACCATGCCCAGCTATTTATTTATTTATTTATTTATTTATTATGGTACCAGGGATTGAACTCAGGATCTTGCTCTTGCCAGGCATGAACTTATGCTGCTGATCTACCTCTCCCACCCTATTTATTTATTTTTGAGAGAGGGTCTCACTAAGTTGCTCAGTTTCCCAGGCTGGGCTCAAACTTATGATCCTTCTACCTTAGCCTCCCAGAGTGCTGTTACAGATGTGAGCCATGATGCTCAACTGTTCATTACTATTTTAAGAGCTGACAAAAGAGTTTCCTTGAGGGATGTGACTCTGGGGCCCACAGGAAGTGCAAAAATAAAATGGTGATAGGTATATACAGGCTGCTGGGGAAAACTGTCATAAATCACCTTCCTCCCATTTCCCTTTTCAGGATCCATAAGGGAGATTCTGTCACTTGGAAAACCTTGCTCCTCTTATCACTCCTTTCTCTGTAGAAAAATGGGGATGTCATTTTGGCCTAAGGGATATAACCAGTATGGGTCTTCCCAGATATGAACTCAGCTCCAGCTCCACTGCTACTCATAATTTGAACTCAGTTGGTCTTCCATTCCACCCCCTTGGCTTCCTAGTACCTCATGTTCTTTTTTTTTTTTTTTTTTCAGAACTGGGGATTGAACTCAGGCCCTTGTCCCTGCCAGGGAAGCACTTATTCCACTGAGCCATCTCCCCAGCCCCACCTCATGTTCTTGTTGTGTAATAATTTCCTTTTCCTGCCCACATTCCACATTCTGAAGAATATCATGAAGCTGAGCATATAAGTGGGTAAAATGGTCACATACATGATTTCTGAATTCCATGTAACTGATATTTCATTTATATCAGTCCATCTTCAAGCAGTTCCATCTCCTCTGCTCATGGAGATAACAACTGTGAAATCACTTTGAGAGAAAAGCAGGAGGAACAGAATGTGGGCAGCCCCTGCCAGTAGGACAACAGAAATGCCTGGCCTCTGCTTCTGTGTGGTAAATGACACCTTGCATGGAGCATGCTGACCAGCTGGGCCAGGCACAGAGCAGCTCATCTCACAAATGGCTACTTCAGATGAAAAGTTTGCAGATTTAGTCTTGCTCTCTGTATGGAATGAGCTTTTTCTTACCATAACCAGCAGACCTTTCCTGTCTAGCGTATTTAGTGATGGCAGCCTTGGTTATTCAGATTTTTAGGCATTCTGTCACCACTTATTTTACACCACTACAAGGACCATTGAACACATACTATGGCCATCTTGGGCTTTTCTTAATGTCTGCCTGGAGGATCATGAGTTCTTGAGGTTTTTGTGCTGCTTTTCTTATTGTACTCTCACAACCACAAAAGTCATGATCCCAAGTTCACAGAGGATATTAGTGGTTATGAAAATAAAAATCCCATGTTCTCTGATGCTTACTCCAATGCCTTTTAATCATATCTACCACAGTAAGTCCCTGACTTACAAGCATGTGAGTTGTGAACTCTCGCAAGTGTGTAAGTGGACCTCACATTACAAGCTTTTGTAGATGCAAACAAATCATGGAAGTAGCTTATAAGTCTGCTGGATATGGTCACAGTTGTGTTGCTGTGTGTATAGTGCACATTGTGGTAGTATACAGTGAAACAGTGCTCAATTAGCCCAGGATGTCTAGAAACCTGAGAAAAAGCAGAGATGCTATGGAGGGGACTGCTAGGAACTGCAAAGCAATATACGTTGCTTATTTGCATCAAAGTTGTGTAAGACTCACTTTGACAGACTTATGAATGAATCTGACTCATGAATATCCTTCCAGGATAGAACTTGTTTATAAGTAGGGCACTTATTTTATTTCAGGGAAGGCTGGGGTCATACAATAATGGAGATACTAGGAAGCAGCTCTGAGTAGGTTTTAAAATTAACCAATTGGCTTTCCATGTTTATTTGTGAATCTGTCCATGGCCTATGCCACGTGTCTTGGATTAGGTGGGGTTCTTTTTTCTTTCTTTCTTTTTTTTTGGGGGGGGTATTAACTGTGGGTACCCATGGGCCTCACAGCCTCAGAGCTACTTCTTTTTCCTACCACTCCACAAAATCTCTCTTCAATGGATTATCAAATTCCTATTCCATTTATTTATTGATTGATTTTTGTATTTTAGGGAAGGGTCTACAGGGTGGTCAGGGTCTTACTACTAGATCAGACTCAGAGTGATCCACCTTTTTACAGCCTCCCAAAAACTGGGATCACAGGTGTGCTCCACCATGCCCAGTCTCAGTTGCCATCTCAGCACACCCCGGGGGCAGAGCTGGCATGGCAGGCCTGAGGATAGAATCCCCAGCCCCTGAGCCTGTTTGTAGGCACTTTAATCCACTGAGCTATTTGGTCAGCCCTGGGATTAGTTGTGATGTACATATTTATGTGTGACTGTGACAATGCATGTACATATCATTTATGTAATATCAATTTTCGGATGTTCTTATTTTAGTACTTATAGTAGAATGGGAGATTTTCTTTCTACCTTCTGAGGTTCAAAAACTGAGTCTGTGAAACTGGTTCTAATAGCAGGCAGATTAACAGGAGAAAAGCTATATGTGCACTGGGATATCACAAGGCAGATAAAGTAAATCTCTCTCCAACAGTAAGATTTAGAATATTATACACCCTCTTCCAAAAGGTAAAGGGAAGAGAAATGTAGGCAACTTGTGGAAGAATAAGGGATTTGGGAGAAGAGATATGAGCTGTTAGAAACACAGTCTGTGACAAAGTGTGTATGGATGTAACGTCAACTTCTAGTCTCTGCTTCTGCGATAAGATTTAACTTTCCTGGTTGATGAAATGTCTACAGAGAGATGGAAGACAGCTGGATTTTTTTTTGGAGGACTTACCTTCTGGCAGGTAAGGGAAATTCACTGAAACTTGCCATTGCTTTGCTGTTTTTCAAATGCTTTCACTTAAAAGGCACCAAATACCAAAGCAGAATATTTTGGGGTAGCATATTCTGAACTTTTCACCCTTCTTTTTAATTTTATGTACAAACTTTACTTTCTGCCTGCATATTCTTAGATCATTTTCTAGAAAAGAATTATGATCTTAGGCAAGGCATTTATTCTCTTAGTCTCTTTACCTGTAAAGTTGAGCTACTGATATTATCAAGGGTGCTGCTAGCTGGAGTCAACTAACTAATAACAATGAGGAAATACACTATCACATGAGGCAAGAAAGCAAAACTAAAGTAGATCAAGACGCAGGATAACCATGGCTCTGGAT
The DNA here is from genome assembly GCF_000260255.1 of Octodon degus. Classification (NCBI taxonomy): domain Eukaryota; kingdom Metazoa; phylum Chordata; class Mammalia; order Rodentia; family Octodontidae; genus Octodon; species Octodon degus. The sequence continues at coordinate 361,083 of NW_004524900.1, forward strand.
CCTCTCTTGATGATCTTTGTGGCATAGCATTTTCCCTGTGGTATTTTGTCCTCAAGATAGCTTTCCTCATGGCTGAAAAAGACTGCAGCAGTTCCAGGTATCAGTGCTAGGCCCAAAAATGTCCAAGGAGAAAGATATTCTGTCTTCTATGTGGCTTTCATTAAGAAAAGCACCCCCCAAAATGTGCTTACCAGCAATTATTCTCTCACTAAAACCAGCAGACTTTTCACTTGTCATTGGCCAGAAGTATGTCACCTTCCTGACACTAAAGGGACTCTTTAATTGCCTTAGACCAATAAGGACACACCTCCAAGAACACCCCCTTCCTGAAGTAATGACCATGTGAAAGAGGGAGTAACTTTAACAGAAGTGGTAGTCAACTGAGAGAGGTGATGGATTGAGGTGACGAGCATAGCAAGCCCTGTGGAATTACAATGAGCAGAAGATGACATGAGTTTTAATGAGTTAACATATGTGAAACCCTCCAAACAGTGCTTAAGCTACAGGAAGTGATTTACTATATATTTGCTGCTATTGTTGTGATTACTATATGGATTGGAGCAACTCAGTGAGGCACACAAATAAAAAAGAGAATTGTGAGCAATGTTGCTTGATTAGAGACAACGAGAAAAAGATGGAAGGTACAGGTAAGCAAGAGGAGAAGCTGGACTCAGGACCAAAGCAAAAGGGTACATTAGGAGTCAGAGTAGCCCTCTGAGAAAGGGGGGAATGCTACTGCCCAGCATACTGATGAGATCCAGTCTCAGCAGTGTCTTCTTTCTCACTTTCTCTCACTAGTTGGAAGGAGTGATTACCTGCAGAATATTTTTTAAAGGACCAAGTTTTCTTAACCAAATGTTTAGATTCCATTGCTTTTGGTGGGGGAAGAACAGAGGTGGAAAATAGCAGGTTGTGTATATAGGTATGCAAATTGAAATATTCCTTTATGAAAAGCACACGCATAACACTTGGAAGAAACCACAGAAAAGCTCTTGTAATCCTTGCCAAAGAAAGAAAACAAAATTTGCTTCTTAAGCCCTTAGCTATAACTAAAAATAATCTTCCTAGTCTATGTTTGGTACATTACTGAAGAAACATTTTACTCTGTGTGTCTGCAATGATTTCTGAGGTTTTCCCCCCTATACCATCTGACTTAAAGTGATTCCCACTTGATGTGGGATTTTAAGCCTAACAGTGACAACTGTAAAACTGCTGCTCATGTCTTCAAAAGGAAAAGGCAGTTTTAGACGTAAAAGCCCATTTCATGTTAATGCATTCTTGAAGACTTGAAGAGATTTCAGGAATTGCTGATTGTGATATTTTTTTTTCTTGAATACAAAGCAAATTACTTTAGAGGGATTGACAGTACACTTTGTCCTATCAAATCCTTTCACTTCAGGAAAACCAAAGAAGGCATGGAGAAATTTTGGAGCTTTTACTCTGGCATGGAAAATAGTAGTTTCTGTTTTCACTCATCCTGGCCTTCTTTCAAATGTTTCTTTCAATCTTCTCAGTGAGAAATGTTCCATTATTTATAATCCACCTTGTAAACCTTGACCTTTGCCAAACTGGCATGTAACATAGGCAAATCCAAATAATAATATCTTCCTTTATCAGGAGTTTGAGGCCTCAAAAATGGTTCAAAGGGGTTTTCTCTACATTATCTGAATATTTTGTTTGAAGTTTGAGGTAGAGTGAATTACTTGGATGCTTCCCAAAGGGTTGATTAACACAAAACTGGATCACCAAAGGAAGGATTGCAATGGAAACTGAGCTGATTTCCTCCTTGTCAGGGGTGGGAGGGCCCTGAGTGTAAACTGTAAGCTGCGTTGGCCCCTGTAGCTTGCTGAGCTTCTTCCAGAAATCAATCTCACAGGCCCTCCCGTCCAGAGATGTTCAGGCTGAAGAGCACACTGGCCCCTAGAGTTAGAACAGAGGGGCCCCAGAGCGTTGGGGAAGAAGTCCCAGGAAAAACACTCTGGATTGTCTATGCCAAAATCTTTTCAAGGGCCCCCAGTGACCAGTCCCATAAATAGATTTGTTACATTAAGCTGTGGCCCAGATAATAGACTCATGGAAGCTTTTTTTCATTCTCTACTTTTAAGGTCTATTTGGATAGTATTATTATTTGGCTATAAAGGCAACACTGGTCATAAACAATGAGTGACTCACCTGCCTTTCCATGACACATTTAATGGTAGGTAGACGTCACTCATGAAGCTAGATTTTCACAATACTGATGTGCACAGTTCAGACGCTCATGTCTGAGACATAGAGAAGTTAAACCATTTGCCCAAGCCACCGAACTCAGGCAGAATCAAGGCTGGTGCCAGGTTTCCTATAGTGCTGTTTTCTGGATGGACAAGCTTTTGCCAGCACTCCAGCGATGTCCAAGTTGCCATGGGGAAGATACATTTGTAGCTGTCGGGTCTGTTGTTAGGGACATCTGTTCTACCTCATACATCCTTTATCTCACACTAGAGTCTGGTCTGAAAATTCCAGGCTGTGCTGCAAAGGGGAGAGAAGTTACCACCAAATACCTGGGTTTGTGTAGAGCTCTTTAAAATCTGCAGAATGCCTCCCCATTTATCATCCTGCCTGCCTGGGCCAGGCTGGCTCCTTCCGGGTGTGAGGGTGGAACCCTGGCTTATGTCCTGGCAGGCGAAGCCTGGGCATCAGCCACTTTGAATCTGTGTTGACTTGTTGTGCATTTGGTTCTAGGTGAGCCTCTCAGGGCCTTCTGGCCTTTTTCCTCATTTATCACCTCTCCCCCACCATCTCTCTCACAGGCTCCTCCTCGAGTTTTGTTTCTGCTTAATCTATCGTCCTGGTGGGAAAGCTCCTTGAGCATACTGTGACAGTGCTTGAGGCACTGAGTACTGTGGGCTTCTGTGTGTTTATTCAACATAGATCAGGGCTGGAATGTCACATAAATCTCCCTGCATGGCAGCTACCTTCAATGGGCCAATAAGCAGATAGGCCTGGCATCCAGGGAAGGGGATTTTCTGTCCTTTAAGACACAGGACTCTACCCCATCTCATAGGGCCCCAGTCATCTCTCTCCTTTCCTCAGTCTTTTTCAATTTCTGATCTTTTTATTTTCTTCCACAACACACACAAAACCACTTAAAACAGTGAAATAATTCCAAAGGTCTGTAGAGCTAAAGGCTAAAAATACAAAAGACATTCAAAAGTTGTGTGTCTATGGTTTTTGTTACTTTTGCCCTGAAGGAAAACTTATGCTGAGAAAAGTCCTCAAGAAAGGAGAGAAAGTGATCATTTCTTTGAGCTTCACATGACAATGTTCTGAGTGTTGCAAAGCACCATGACGATTGGTAGCTGAGAAGAGATCATGGCTCTTACCCTGATTACTGTGAGATCTGGGTCATACCACTCATCCTCTCTGGATTTCTGGTTTCATGACTGTAGTCCAAGAAATGGGGACCACATGACTTCTAAAGTCCCTGTCAGTCCTGTTGACCTTCTGTTATTGTGGTTATTTCACTGTACTATAACAGTGGTGACTTGTCTTTGGCCCACTGTGACTGCTGTATACACATATTGCCATGCTTGACAATGTATAGTGAGGCCCAGTGATACAGGTGGTAAAGGATATACCAAGGGTAGAATAAGTGCAGGCTGTGAGAGACAGTACAGCAGCCAGGGGAGGGGACTGTGCTTAGAGCCTGGAGGGGATACTTATTATAGAGGTAGAAAGGTGTGGCTCTTACCTTGACAACTGGCAATGGCACCCTTGGTTGGGAAGGGTAAATAAGAACAGAGTATGCTTGTGTTCCTGGGAAAGTTTATGTTTTGGCAGCTTAAAATGTTGTCAGGCACACACTTGCCTAAAGTATAAAAAATTCTCATTGTTCTACTGTCCATAAGGAAAAATATTTTCATTGTACTATTGTTCCCACCTGTGATAGAACATTTGATAATTAGTATTTGGTGGGTATTTACTATAATACAGGTCCTGTGCTAAGAAAGAATAAAGTATATTCCTACCATTAAGAGGCCCATTAATGGTGTGTGTGTGTGTGTGTGTGTGTGTGTGTGTGTATCAAACTCAGGCCCTTGCACTTACCAGGCTGGTGCTGTGGTGCTGAGCTATATCCCCAGCCCTGTCTGCCTCTTTTGATCATGGCATCTCAACCTCTTTGGTTTTTTCCCTCTGAAGCAGATCAGACCTGATATGGCTGATCATATCTGTGTGATCTCAGCTGGGCCAGATAGAACTTCTCGTGTCCCTTGGCCATGGAGAGCAGTTAAGTGGTAGGAACATAAGCCAGCAAGTGAGTCTTTTGCTGGAACCAAAGGCAGAGAGGGATCCTGTTCTTATGGATGTGGCCAAGCTGGAGAAAGGTAAGCCTGGTCCTTCTGGTAGCCATCTTTACCACCATGATGTCTTAAAGTTGAGAATGACATCAGTTGGCAAAAGCAGAACAACTATGAGAAGAGGGGTGCTTTTGATGGCCTTGTTAGCACTCAAGTCTAGCTCTGCCAGACCTAAAATTAAGCCTGGACTTGCCAGGTGTGAAGACCAACAGAATTCATTCTTATGACCAAAATTTTAAGTTGGGTTTCTGCTATCTTCAACTGAGTCAAAGCCAAGATTATTCTTCAGGTATTGCTGCTTTTTTTTTTTTTTTTTTTTTTTTACCAGGGATTGAACTCAAGTCCTTGTGCTTGCCAGATAAGTGCTTATTCTACGGAGCCATTTTCCCTGGACCCTATTGTTGCATTTTGGGCAAAACTTTTATGTATTAGGTGAGCTAAGATGTGTTTGGTTTCAAGGCCATGCTCTGAAAAGCTTAAGTGGCATTCAGATAGCAGCAGTCCTGGGTGGTGTGAGTCTGGAGTTGGTTATCTAGTGTCATTACTGGCTCACATGTCAAGATCTATGTGCCCAAATCTGCTGACCTGGCCTGGAAGTAAATTTGTGGTACAAAGTTGTCACTCTAAAATTCACCACTTCACACAGAGGCTTTGTCCAAATGGAATTTTCTCCCTAAATTATTTTAATTTTGTTTGCTTTTATTGTTTCATTTTGTTTTAATCAAAGTGTTATAATTGAGGTTTGCAAGGGAAACAATTTAATAGAGGACATATAATCTATAGGATTGTTTTATAATAGTCACTGAAAGAGTCAAATACAAAAATAGTGTGGGAGATCTGTCCATATACCAGAGACCTAAAGAATCCAACTGAGGCCTGGGTCTCACAGCAATGTCCTGCATGAGTTCAGTGAGACTACAGTCCTAAAGCCTAGACCCAAAGCCCATGGCAATGCCCCCTACAAGTCCAATTGGAGGCTTAGAGCCCACACAACAATGTCTCATACAAGCCTGTTTCAAGGATCTGGGCTGGATAGGCTGAGGAATCTGTACTGGAGCCAGGAAGCAATGCTCAAACTAAGGACCAGAGCTCCTCTGAAGAAAACTGCCACTATCCTCAGTGACAATGAGGTCCTGAGCTCCTCCACTCATAAGAGCAACTGAGTTTTATCATGAAAATCAGCACAACATGCTTCTCCTGTAGAATCAACAACACACCATCTTCCCCTCCAGTTCTTTCTATGCTGTTGGCAACGTCCTCAGGGGGCCTTCTACCCCCCATACCACACTGACTCAGTTCAGCTAGATGTTACCAGTTGCCCACCAGTTGTCAATCCACCACAGAGACAGAAAACTCTGGCAGCCCTTTATAGACTTACACTTGGTTTCTATTAAAGTAAAACAAATCCAGATAATAGTGAATGGTCCTAAATATGGAGTCTAAGACAGAGAGTGAATTAATCTGCAGTGGCAGTATAGTTACAGTAGACCCAGCCTCTTGCCTCATCAGGCTCCTCCGAACTGGCATATACTATAAAATTGACTGTAACATTCTGTAAAAGTAAATAATAAGCTTGCCATTGATGTGGAAACTATTTATTTCTTCCCAGTGGTCTGTGACCCTTGTCTCAGAGTCAGCACATCCATTTATCCATATTGTGAGCTTTAAAGACCTTCTTGAGGACCACAGTAGCATTACCCAAAAGCTAGGTGGGTGTCTCGTGAAGTCAAAGAATGGAATCATAGATAGCCACCCCTCCCCACCTACCTCCAGGAAAATACAAAGGAAACAAAAGCAGAAGGGTCTCTGTCTCTGTCTCTGTCTCTCTCTCTCTCTCTCTCTCTCTCTCTCTCTCTCTCTCTCTTTCTCTGTCTCTCTCTGTGTCTCTCATACACACATACACATAAGCAAATTCAGTGGTTAATTTCAGTGTTGATCTTCTGCAGAAATTTGATTACATCCTCATCCAATTTGGTTTTAACCACAACTGTGGAAGAATTATGTTTGTGAACTGGGAAAGAATTAAGTTGATGCACCATCATGGTGTATCTGTGCATGTTTCCCACTTTATTATTGAACTGTATACATACACATCCCCTTAGTTAATCACTGACTCCTAGTGACCTTGTCTGTAAAACTGTCCTTAACCAATCCACAAATCCCAGATACAAGGCCTCCACAAAGACAGATGAGCAGGAAAAATTTAAGGCCCATCTAGGAGTGGCATGCAGGCCGTGGCACCTGGTCTAGGTTTATGTGTGCTGGGATCTGTGTAAATGGCTCAGAGAACCAATCAGATTGTGACAAGTTCTGGAGGAAGACCATCCCCAAAAAGCCGATGTAAAAGGGCCCCTGCCTCTGTTTTAGGGCAGCTTTCTGTCTTCTGCCTTTTTGTCCTTACAAATAGAGTCATCTCTCTTTTTTTTTTTTTTAAGAAAAATTCTGTCCCTCAGTGGAATAAGCACTTCCCTGGCAAGTGCAAGGGCCTGAGTTCAATCCCTGGTTCCACCAAAAAAAAAAAAAAAAAAAGAAAAAAAAGAAACACTCTGCCCTTTCCTTCATTCCTGGAACTGAGTTTCCACTCCCAGCGGGCTATCCATTTGGCAGAGCAGCAGTGCACACCCCCAGGCGCAGCAGCTCCAACACCGCCCTAGAATAATGCTGGAAATGTCTGGAAACAACTTGGCTTAAGGTTATATTTTTGATTAGGAATATAAATTAGAAGTGTTGAGTAGAATGAAGAGCAGAGTCCTAATTGGAGAGCAAGTAGTAGGACTTTTTAAAGGAAAATACTAAAGGATGGCTAACTTTCACATGTCCTTGACAAGTTAGTTAATATTTCATTTGTATTAGAGTTTGGGACCTACAGGAATCTTACAGGGAACCTAGGGAAATGGATTTTAAGCTTTGTGACTCACACCTCCATTTGGTATAGACATGTGTCTAAGTGCCAGACATAGCTGAACAGTACAATTGTCCTGAATATTTAAAAAATAAATGACTACTGGGGCCAGGGAGATAGCTCAGTAGAATAAGCGCTTGCCTGGCAAGCACAAGGGCCTGAGTTCAATCCCTGGTTCCACTAAATAAATAAATAAATAAATAAATATTAAAAAATTCTCCGCAGGACCAACCAAATAGCTCAGCAGCGTGCAAACAGGCACAGGGGCTAGGGGGTTTGATCCTTGGGCCTTACCCACAATGTAGAAGTGTTAATTTCCCCTCACAACTTCCCTAACATGTTGATTATTAGATTTTTTTTGATGATAGTCATTATTTCTGGGGAAAGATGACATTTCACTATTATAGAGAGTTACAAATGAGTTCCATTCCTGGAGAATGTTCAAAACTCAGGTTCATTGGTAAGTCTGCCAAAGTCTTGTGTTCCTTTGATACAAATATACAGTGTGAAGTATGAGAGAACAGCATACACAAATACAGTGAGTCCCTGACTGAACTGTACTACTGGACAGTATCGCACTATACACTAAGGACAAGACAGCACAGCTATGACAATATCCAACAGACGTGTGAGCTATTCCATGATTTGTTCACTTTTACAAATGTTTGTAATGTAAGTCCATTCGAATCTGTGACAGTTCACAATGCACATGTCTGTAAATTGTAAAACTGTAGTTTTAATTTGCATTTCTCTGATAGGTAGAGATACTGAGCATATTTTCATATATTTACTAACCATTTGCACTTGAGAAATGTCTACTCATTTCAGTTGTCCCTTTTTTTAAAAAAGGTTGTTTTTATGTATTTAGTACAGGGTCTACAGGGTCTCACTATGCAGATCAGACTTGTAGTGATTCTGCTGTTTTCAGCCTCCCAAGCACTGGGATTACAGGTACATGCCACCATGCCCAGTCTCAATCCCCCATCTCAGAGCACCCTGGGGGTGGGGCTGGCAAAGCAGGCTGTGAATCGAAACCCAGCCACTGCACTCTGCCTTACGAAAGTTCTTTATATTCTCGTCCAGCCAAATAGCTCAGCGACTAAAGTGCCTGCTTAGACAGACACAAGGGCTAGGAGCTCGATCCCAGCACTTGGGAGGCTGTAAACAGGTAGATCACTATGAGTCTGATCTAGGTAGGTTACCTCTTTGTTCTGTTGGTTGTTTCTTTTGCTGTGCAGAAGTTTTTAAATTGGATATAATCTCATTTGTTGATTCTTAGTATTATTTCTTGTGCCATTGAGGATTTGTGGGCAATGTCCTTCCTACGCCTATATTTTCAAGAATTGTACATATTTTATCTTCCAGTAGATTAAATTTTTCTGCTTTAATATTTAGGTCTTTGATCCAGTTTTATTTTAGGTTAGTACATAGTGAGGTATATGGCTTGAGACTTACTCTTCTGCATGTTGATATCCAAGTTCTCAGTACCATTTATTAAAGAGTCTATCTTTCCTCTAGTGCATGTTTTTTGGCCCCTTGTCAAAAATCAAATAGGTGAATGTACATGGTTGTTTTCTGCTGTTTATATTCTGTTTCATTGAACCACATGCCCATTTTTTGTTCCAGTACCATGCTGTTTTAATCACTGTAGCTTTATAATATGGTCATTTCTTATTTAATGACTAAATTGCATTCTTTTTTTTATTTTTTTTAAATGTATTTTTTTATATTTATTTTTATTTATTGCATTTATTTATTGTGTGTGTGTGTGGCCAGCTCAGCCCACCAGGGGGCGGGTCTGGCAGGCACATGGAGCTGGGGATCGAACCGCGGTCCCTGTGCTTTGCCAAGCTTGTTTCAAGTAGGTGCTTTAGACCACTGAGCCATCTCTCCAGCCCCTAAATTGCATTCTTTTGACTAGGTCCTTAATGAACAAAAACCAAATTGCATGGAAAATACTTCAAAGAATCAACAACTGGGATCTCATCTTTTTGAAGTTTCTGCACTTCAAAAGAAATCTCCAACAGACTAAAAAGAAAACCCACAAACTGGGGAAAAAATTATAGTCAATTATGTCCCTAAAAAAGGCCTTCTGTCTAGAACATCTAAAGAATTTTAAAAATCAGGGCCCCCCAATTCAAAGACCCAATCCATAAATGGGCTTCTGAGATGAATATATACTTCTCAGAGGAAAAAATACAAATGACAAGTACATATATGAAAAAATGTTCAACGTCATTGGTTATTTGAGAAATGCAAATTAAAGTACACTGAGATTCCATCTCACCTCACTGAAAAATTTGAAGAAGGTTGGTATTAGATCGTCCCTGAAGTTCTTGTAGAATTTAGCAGCAGGTCCATTAGGTCCTGGGATTTTTCTTAGTTGGTATTTTTTTTTTTTAATTACTGCTTTAATTTCATTGTCTGCTATTGGATTATTCCAATGTTTACATTTTCTTGGATCAGTTTTGGTAATTCATCCATATCTAGGAATCTGAATTGCTTCTGAGGTCACCATTTATTTGGCATACATGTTTGTAAAGTAGTTGCCAATAATGTTTTGCTAATAATTTTTTGGATTTCAGCAGTGCCTGTTATGATGTCACCTCTATTTCTAATTGCATTTATTTGTGATTTTTCTTTCTTCCCCTTTTAAAAGTAAGATTGAGGGGCCGGGAAGATGGCTCAGTGGAATAAGTTCAATCCCCTGTTCTGCCAAAAA
>NW_004524900.1:371298-372616 GCF_000260255.1 Octodon degus
GTTCAGGGTCTCACTACTAGATGGGTCTCATAGTGATCCACCTGTTTACAGCCTCCCAAGAGCTGGGATTACAGGTGTGTGCCACTACACCCAGTCTTAATCGGTGTCTCAGCACACCTAAGAGGCAGGGCTGACAGACCAGGTCCAGGATTGAACCCCCGGCCCCTGTGCCTGCCTGCAGGTGCTTTAATCTGCTGAGCTACTTGATAGGTGCTCTGTATTTATTCTTTCAAGCAACCAGTTCTTTAAGTCATTGAGTCTTTGCAATTTTTAAAAAATCTTTTATTTATTTATTTGGCACAGGGTCTTGCTACACAGCTCAGAATCCTAGTGATTTCTTCTGTTTCAGACTCCCCAGGACTAGAATTATAGGTGTGCACTACCATTCCCAGTTTCAGTGGCTGACATAGTGTGTCCAGAACCGGCATTCAGTATCAGAAATCAAACCCAGGTCCTTGCACTTACCTGACAGGCTCTTAGACTGCCAAGCTATCTCCACAGCCCCTAAGTTTTAGTAATATTTTCAAGTCTGTCTTTCTCTCTCTCTTTTTTTTTTTTCATTGTGTTTAGTACAGGGTCTACAGAGTCTCACTATGTAGATCAGACTCATAGTGATTCTTCTGTTTTTAGCCTCCTAAGTGCTGGGATTATAGGCACATGCCACCAGGCCCAGTCTCAGTTGCTGTCTCAGCACACCCTGGGGGCAGGGCCGGCATGATACACCAGGGATCAAGCCCAGGCCACTCCGCTTTTCCTAAGCAGGCGCTTTAATCTGCTGAGCTATCTGACCAGCCTGTTTTTAAGTTTCTATTTCATTAATTTCTGCTTTTTATAAATTTTATAATTTCTTTTTTGTAATTTTCATAATTTCCTTCCTTATACAATCTCTAGATTGAGATTATTCTTGTTTTTCTAAGACCTTGAGGTGTATCATCAGGTTACTTATTTGGGCTTGTTCTTTTCCGGTCTTGGCATTGATGGCTACAAACTTCCCTTGTAGGACTACTTTCACTTTGTCCCATAAATTCTGGTGTGTTGTGCTTGCATTACCACTTAATTCTAGAACTGCCTTTATTTTTTCTTTAATTTTCTCAGTGAATATTTGAGTTGTTGTTTAATTTCCATATATTTGCATGTGGTGTCTTTTGCTATTCATTTTTAGAGTGCCATTTCACTGTGATCTGATAAGGCGCATGGTAAAATTTTAATTCTTTTGGATTTGCTTAGGCATACTTTGTTAGCTGTTATATGGTCTATTTCAAAGAAAGTACCATGTGCAGGTGAAAATAATGGATTCTGTTGTTGAACAAATTCATAT
>NW_004524900.1:373421-388820 GCF_000260255.1 Octodon degus
AAAAAAAAAAAAAAACAGAAATATGATAGTAGGATGCCAGAGATACAATAACAAACATACCTGGTATAGTGGGAATGCATGGTACAGTGGTAACATAAATGAATCCAGATTTGCTCTGAGAGGTTAAGGGTGTGTAACTAGAGAAGGTTTTAAAGGTGGCTCCTCTGCCCTGGATTTAAAAGGCGGAAAGTAAAAAATAGCCTAGGTCCTTAAGATTACTAGAATTTTGGCTAGGAATAGCAACGTGTAGTGACACCATGTCTTAAAGCAGTCACATCCATTTGAATAATTTGTATTAATTCATTGTTGATAAAGAACAAAGTTCCAAATGGGTTCAGAAGCAAGAAGGAGTTGCTGCTGAGAAGGATAAGAGGGAGCTATGAGAAAGTTCAGCTACAACTGGCCGCTCCAGTGTTTGTTCTAGGTGATGAGACGCCACCCAACCATTTCATGTTAGAGGGAAATGTATTCCTGGTTCTGTATGTGATGAGTTCTCTAAGTGTCACCAAATATATTTATTGGGCCGCAGTGAAACATTATTTCTTTGTGGGGTTAGACATATTGTTCATGTCTACAAATACAGCCATGTGTTGCACAACGATGTTGGATCAGCAAGTGATATGTGCATAGAGGCTGTCCCCTCCACTCTACGATGCTGACACAACAACGAGACTTCTCAACAATGTATTCTCAGAACACATCATTATAAAACAGTGCATGATGTAATTTTTTTTTTAGTTCAGGGATTGTCCATCATACAATTACTCAGTCATTTAATATCTACTGAGGGCCTACTTAGTGCCAGGGCCTATCCTAGTAACAGAATACAGCAGTAACAAAAGCAGTAACAAAAGACTCCTCCTCTCTGAGCTCACAATCTTGCCAGTGCCCTTGAGTATTTGTTCATGGTTTGGCATCAGAGAAGGTTTGAGGAGAATCACACCTACCTGTCTTTTGGTCTTATCTGATTTGGACACATTTTGGCTTGTTCTTTATCTGGCAAGAAGAAGTAGTTATTTCTACTCTGCACCTTTGTTTCTTTATCTGTCAAAAGGGTAAAATCATTGCCATCCTCAGGGAAACACCAAGCAGGTGGGACATTGTGGACAGCGGCTGAGTCTGTGGAAGGTAAATGTGTGAGACAGAAAAGGGAGACGTTTCTCTTGGGCACAAACTCTTCTCTATCATCTAGTAGTGCTTTCCAGACAGTTTGTATTGTGAGCAACACAGAGAACTCAGAGTAGCAGTTGTGAAACGGAACCCCACCCCTTCTGTTCTATCTTGCTTTATTTGCAAAGGCTGGGAGGGGCCTCTCCATGGGTCACTGCCTGACTGCTGCAGGATGACAGCCTCCAGATGGGCAAATGCTGCATTAAATGAACATGCTTTGCCATGCAGAACAGGGTTTCAAGCTTTCATGGCTCGCAGGGCTCACTAAGCACTTGTCTGTGGAAGCTTTCAACACCCTCTGGGCCTCTTACACCCCAAACAACTGTGCACAAATTGAACCACAGGTAACTAAGCCCTTGTATGATCAAGGAAACCCAGTCCCACATATCCCACTGCATCCTCTGCCCCCTTGAGGTGTGCCAGGCTGCCCTATCATCATGAGTGATGTTAGGAGCTACATGCAATCAGGGACAGAAGTGTGGAAGCCACCTCTTGCTGTGCCATTGCAGCAGGCCCCAGTGTCAGCACATAACAGCCAGGTCATGGTGCCCTTCGCTGGAGGAGACCACAGGCCTCCACTTGTGTGGTGTGGGGACTCTGAAGGGTTTCTGATGTAGGGGAGGAAGTGAGCAATTTAGAAATGTTTGTTTTCTAAACTGGAGATTAGGAGGTTGAGTCAGAAATAGGAGATTTAGTCAGAACACTCAGGACAAAGAAAAAAACATCAAGTATGTGTTTTTCTGGCATTCACCAACCTCAACATGTGAAAGCATGTTCTGCCCTTGAAATAGAGAACACTTCACCACCTCCTGCTCTTTGCACCTGGACTGATCTGAGGATTCACAGGCTAGAATCTGACAGGTGATGGATGATTACTCTCTTTAGAATTCTACCATTTTGGGCTGGTGAGTCTGAGCTGTGTAGAGACCAAGTACATAAAAAATACATTTAAAATGTGCTAAATACATAACAAAAGAAAAAGAACTTTACCATTTCAACCGAGATGTGTCCCTTCTTTATTTTTAACTGAAATAGCCTCTTAGGAAGAGTAGCTTTAGGAACCCCTCAGTTCCTTTCTTTGAAATATCTACTGCTTTTTGACTTCTGGGGGGTGCTTTGGAAAGAATATTCTGTTAGCTCATACCCTCAGACCTTAGACCCTATTTATTCATGTGGTGCTTATTAAGCTCCAGCTTGCCAGAGTAAGCCCTGGAGTGGGAGGTGTTGAGAACATCTATGATAGACTACAAGAGAGGACCAGTGTGACTGGGACAAATGAGGAAAGATCCCAAGAGGAGATGCAGCTGTTGCTGTGAAGTAGATGTGGGATGGGAAAGGGGAGCCAGAAGCACAGCTCCAGCAAAGGACAAAAAGGAGCAGACAGAGGAGCACTGGAGGTTATTACGTGCTTGGATGTGACAGGTGGCATCAGTTAGGTGTTGGGCCTGATAGGACCCAAAGGGCCCCTTGAGGAGAAGAGGACCTCAGTTCACCCCATCCAGGGATAAGCTGTAGGAGTACTGACTTCCAGTACACGTGCACAAAAGAAATTTCAAGATGCATTGGTGAGAGGCACAAAAAGGTTTATTAGAGATACCCAGTAGCTTTAGGAATGTGAGTTGTTAGAGAGAGAGGTGCACTGTGGGCCAGGATGTGTGTGTGTGTGTGTGTGTGTGTGTGTGTGTGTGTGTGTGTGGTTTTGGGGGTGTCTTTATGATGGGTGATCTAGAATCTCAAGGGGCTAAGTTAGATCAGTGGGCTGAGTTGAATGCAAACCATTTGAAGTTGAGTGATCTGTTGCCTGCTTGATAGTGCAGTTCCCTTGAAGATGGGGGTTTGAGAAAGGAGGAGAAATTTATTGGTGAAAAGGAGGGACCCCAAATTACCCATTTATTTTATCTTTTTTTTTTTGATACCGGAAATCAAACTCAGGACCTTGCACTTGGCAGACAGGCCCTTTGGCACTGAGCTATGTCCTTGGCCCATATGTTCTCTTTAAGATCCTGAGTAATTATTTTTTAGTGACTTTCATGGAATAGAAAAAGATTAGGTAAGTTTTTTGTTCTACAGCTACAGTTTTTCTCTTTCTTTCTTTCTTTCTTTCTTTCTTTCTTTCTTTCTTTCTTTCTTTTTTTTTTTCGGAGCCGGGGATTGAACTCAGGCCCTTGCACTTGCCAGGGAAGTGCTTATTCCACTGAGCTTTCTCCCCAGCCCCTACAGTTTTTCTTAAAAGTATAATCTAAAAATTACCATTTTCCTTGTCTCATTTCTATCTACTTTTATTTTTTCTCTGAAGAGTGCACAGGGGTGTGAATTGTACAACAGCTTCTCAATGTGCACTTGTGCTTGCACACCTTGGGGTAGCTGCACCTCCACAGAAAGCTCCTCAGCCTAGGCAGACAATAGCATCATTTCAAGTTCACTTCTGGGTCTCCATAGTCACCACACATGACATCAGCCTAATTGTATCACTTTAGTTGCTTTCTAGTCACTGGGACATAGCAGCAGACAACCACAACTTAAAGGAGGTCTGTGTCAGCTCACGTTGAATGTCCGCTGTCAGCTGGCTACACAGCAGAAGGGCACAGTGAGACCCACAGGGGAGCTGTGCCCTCCCAAGTCACACCTCAGTTTCCTACTTCTTCTGACCAGACTCGCCTCCTAGTGCATGTTCAGTTATGGATTCATCAGTGCATGAATCCATTTGTGCATATAGCACCCACACGGTCCAACCCCAGGATACATGAGGCTCAGTGAAGACATTCTAGATCTAAACTACAATACCACCAAATTTCTAGATAGTGTCTGCCCTTATGGTGATCTGTTTCCATAGAAGCTGTGGTTATAGTTTTCTCTGCCTAGAAAACTAGTGGTGAATTCTCTTCCATGCCTAGTGGTGTTAATGGAACAGTCTGTTGCCTAAGGACCTGTTGTGACCTCCTCCGTAGAGTCAGAGCAGGTTATTACTTTCATAATTTTGAACAAGTAAGCCTGGGATTGAAAGTTTTCTCAGTAAGCAAGCAAATGCTTTGTGGCTGGGTAAACTGGTATGTATTCTTTAGGATAAGCTTTAGCTTATGCATCACAGGCACCCAAGTAAGGTAGAAATTTCTCTTCCGTGTGAAAGTTAGGTAGCAGCCCCAACTGGATTGGGCTCCTCCCCAATGGCAGATCTTTCCATCTGGCTGCTCTATCATTTTTCCGGGCTCAATCCAACCCCCAGCTCCTGTTGTCATGCTGTAGCTAAAACACTAGACTCAGGTGGCTCCAGGCATGCTAAGATATGTGGTCTTTATTCTGGGCAGCCATATACCTAATTCTACACTTCTTTTAGGAGCTGTTACTGAGGAATACTCACATCCAGGTACTACTGATGGTGGGTTTGCTTATTTTACTAGAGAACTAGTAAAGTATTCCTTGTCAGGAGCCTGGCAATGATCCATAGCACCTCATCCCTCTCCTGGTGCAGCAGCTTCCAAGGTATCCCCATAATGCCCCTACATAGAAAGAATTGGAACCTAGTTTATTCTCTCTGGGCTCTTATCCTAATAGTAATGGAAAAAAACAAGACAACAGTACAGTGGGGGGAATGGATCTGGCTGAGCTTTATTAGAAACAACTATGATAGCAACTCTTGCTAAGTGAGTGGGGCCAGTAGGACATGAAGGAAGTGCCTGAATTTAGGAGCTCATAATACAGACATTGCTCATTTAATGACTGGATTATGGACTGAACTGGTTGTAAAATGGGGACTTGTGTGTAGTATGTACATTAGGAATATTGAGAATAAAGAAATGGAAAAAGGAAACTTGAACTTTATATAACTCTTACATGAAGTACTGTAATGCTTAACAGAACATGAAACTATGGTACTATATAGTACAAGCAGCAAAAATCACAATATTGTGTTAACAGGGCATATTATAAAAATAGATGCTGAGATGCTACAAACAAGATATACAGAGAATGACAAATTGTAATTCTGATCAGCAGGCTATAAGTCCAAACAGCACACCTTGCTGGTAAGTCTGGACAGTCATTAAACAGGTAGGTAATTAAATGGCGAATGTACCCAGCCTCTTAGTGCAGGAATGGTGCAGAATGCACCTATGCATTGCTTCTACTGTGTTTATAGGCTTCTGATGTCCAGCAAGCAGACTATTATGTCTTTGTCCTTTGCATTCTAGTTTTTCAAGGCTTCTAGTTTACTCAGGAACTTGTTCTTTGTCCTTTAGCTTCCTAGGGCTACTGTTCAGCTCATCCTGGTCCTGGGCTTCAGTTTAAGCAGTTTAGTTAGCTTACTCAGGCCATATCCTTAATCTGCCTCACACCTCTCTAGCTCTCATTCACAGAATCCAGTTAAAAGCTAGGTATTTATAGGCTGAGGAGATAGATAGCTTGGTGGTCTAAGTTCCTACCTGGCAAGTGCAAGGACCCAGGTTGGATCTCCAGTACCACATGCTGTGCTGTCCCCTGGAACTCTGGATGTGCTGTGCTGGCCACCAAAACAAGGCGTGGGAGGTTGAGACAGGAGGATCACTATGAGTCTGAGCTGAGTAGTGAGACTGTACCAAATAAATAAACAAAAAACCAAATACCACACACACACACACACACACACACACACAAAAAAAAAAAAAAAAAAAAAAACAAATCCAGGGCTTGAGTGGTCTTTCCTACCAGGATTCAGGAATGACTATTGCCAGGTTTCCCAAGGCAAGCAACATGGCACCAGATCTTCCATCTGCCCAAAGAACCTTACTCAACAAGCCCCTGCTATAGAGGCTATATCTGTGTCAGAGATAGACCTGTCACCTTTTCAATATAAACAGAAGGCATAGGTGCCTGTTAGGTCCCCTCTAAACAACAATTTGACCAAAAGATATTGTATGATTAGACAAAAAAAATGTTAATTGGTGAAAAGGAGAACACAAGGACATTGGACAATCTCCCTTTGTCCCAGAATATGCCTGAGGTCTGACACTTGAATCAGGGTTTGAGTTGCATGCTTGGATAAATATAGCTTATCCTATAGTTCTTCAAAATGCCCAAAGCTCTCTCTCTCTCTCTCTCTCTCTCTCTCTCTCTCTCTCTCTCTGGATTGAACTTGAATTCAGGCCCTTGTGCTTGCCAGGGAAGCGCTTATTCTACTGAGCCATCTCCCTGGCCCCTACCCTCTCATGATGTATATGCCTTGTTTGTCTTCCCTCAACCATGTTAAAAATATTTTCCTGGCAGCACTGAGGATTGAACAAAGAACTGCACACTGAGCTATACCTGTAACAATTTTTGTTTTGAGACAGGGTCTTACTAAGTTATTAATTACTCAGCCTGGGCTCAAACTTGAATCTTCCTGCTTCCTCCTCTCAGATTGTTGGGATTTTAGGCACCGCCACATCTGGCTATGTTAAATTATTATCTGTGGCTTCCAATGCGCCTGTGAGGCCCTGGTCTCTCCCTCAAGTTCTGGGATCCAAAATAGAAGTGGCCAAAAGTTAGACTGTAAAGCTAGACTGAATGGGCTCCAGGCTCGGACCTGTCATTTAGCTGTAGTCTACTTGTTAAGCCTTGTCTGCAAACAGGTGATGGTGCAGACCCTAGTGGGAAGCACCCCACAGGGATATTGGGGAG
Organism: Octodon degus; assembly: GCF_000260255.1. NCBI lineage: Eukaryota > Metazoa > Chordata > Mammalia > Rodentia > Octodontidae > Octodon > Octodon degus. The sequence goes on from NW_004524900.1 coordinate 380,223, forward strand.
CTGTGTCAAACACAATGCCTGCACCCCAATAAGGTCTCTGTATGCCATTCTTCTCTCCTAATTCTTCATACAAGTGGCTTTTTAATTTTTTTTGGCCAGCTCAGCCCACCCTGATGGTAGGGCTGGCAGGGCATGTGGTGCCAGGGATCAAACCGCAATCCCCTGTGCCTGCCTAAGCTCACTGACCCCACAAGTGGCATTTATTAATTTACAATAAATGAGGTTCTTAATTGTCTATTGATTCATGTTCCAAGCATCTCCTCTTTGTGAAGCTCCTGAGGTAAAGCATAAAGCAGTTAAATAGAAGATCTGGGATCAATTTCTGATTATGAAAAGTCAGTAGCACTATTAAAATTCCTCAACCACACTGACCTCTTATGAAGCTTCCAGCGTATAGACTGTTAAATTCTCCATACATGAACACACATTCTAGAGGGGAAAAAAACAACAATTTCCTGTGAGATGCCTCATCCCTTAGGGGTCAGCAGTAGGGAAACCCTACTAGTGTTTCTCCAGTGCTCCACTATTAAACAATTGCATCAGGAGAGACTACTTAACAATTAGAGAATCAAGGTTATAAATTGATCTACAATCTATTGTATTAGTTTTCTCTTTGGTTTTCTTTTTCAGTTTCTGGCATAATTTTAACCACCACTAAAGGTTTCACTACTATTAAATTTAAACAGGAAATCTGAATTTGGAATTAGCCTAATCTTACAGAGGCCCAGGTGTGCAATTTGAAAAGGCAAACACTCTTGGAATATTAGGGAAATTTGTCACTGGTTGAGCTAGATCATTAGTGGTGAACCTATGGCACACGAGCCACAGTGGGTGAGCAGAGCCCCTCTATGTTGGCATACCCAAGTCACCCCAGAAGCTGAGCATCAGATATTTAGGTTTGATTGCAGTGTTGGCACTTTGTAATAAATAAGTGGAGCTGGGGTTGCAGTTTGGGCAGTTGGTCTCTTAAAATATTACCATCACTTAGCTAAAGGAGCTCAGAGATTATGTTGGAATTTAGGTTTAACATTGAATACTTAGCATTCAGTTAAGTTTCCTGAGGATGCTATTAATTTCTCCAGGTATGCCTCCAAAGAGGAACACATTTCCTAAATCTTTTTCAGCTACTAGAGATTGACCTTCTTAGGTGGAAGACCATCTAGCCAATCAAAATATGCACAGAAAATTATAAGAACATTTCAGTACCTCATATAAGGTGGCAATTGAATGAAATCTATGTGTAAGTATTCAAATAATCTAGCAATTGTTAGAAATATGCACCTGGAGCCTGGCAAGATAGCTCAGTGGACTAAGCGCCTGCTTAGGCAAGTGCATAGACCAGGGTTCAATCCCCAGAACCACATGCCCTGCCAGCCCCACCCCCGGGTGCGCTGAGCTGGCCACTGAGACCAAGCATGGTGTCGCATACATGTAATCCCAGTGCTGGGGAGGCTGAAAACAGGAGGATTACTATGAGTCTGAGCTGCATAGTGAGATCCTGTACCAAATACATAAGAAAGAAAGGAAGAAAGAAAGGAAGATTTTTTTTGTCTTATCCAGATTATGGGTTTGACAAATCAAACATTTATTACAAACCATTTTAAAAGCCATCTGTCAATAACTTTTTATAACTTGTATCACTTTATTTACTCATCCACTTTTAACTCATGGAGGACAGAGTTTTTACTAACAGAAGCTGTAGGACCTCAGGAGGGACTAGCATGGCCATCCAGGCTCTTAGAATCTGTGCTTGACACTGGGCTAACTAACATCCTTTTAAGAACAGTGTTCTTTTTTTCTTTTTTTTTTTTCTTCAATTGAGGTGCAGGGTATAGTAAAAGGTCAGCACAGGTGATTTAATGTGGTCAATCTTTTGGAGTTCATTCATATTTAGTATCTTAACAATTGTAGCATTAGCTTAGTTAGGATAAAAATATGCCAAGACATTTCCTTGATAAGCAATTAAGTCTTGTTCTGCTTGACATTGGTCTAGCAGTTTATAACTCAATCAGTTTCTTCACTGAAGTTTGTGCAGTCCTTATTCAGTCCAAATGATCTGATCTTCAAGTTATTTGAATCTGAACAACTGATTTGAGGATAGCATCATGCAATACAGCAACCATTGTCAAATTCCTATTACTTTGTTCAGTGAAATTTTGTACCATTTCTAATGCTGTTTTTTTATTATTATTTTGTATTCTTTAAAAAACAAAAACATTAAAAAAGTTTAAAAATAGTTATTTGAAACATGTCAAAGTACTTTTCATGAATCTTCTCAAGGATGAAACACTTTATAGTTGTAAGATCTGCCCAGAAAGTATAAAAACAAAACAACTGTAGATGAAACATGGCCATGATGAAAGGTCTGATGAGAGCTCATTATATGGCAATTTACAAGGAAATTTCATTATTTCTGTGATATACAATAGTTTGACAATAACTAGAACCATGACTGATAGTATTATACCAGGCCATTAGCTATGTAGGAACTTCATACAGTTTCTGAAAGATGTATTAATAACATACACAATATACCTTAAAGTTCAGTATCTCTTGACAGTGCTTCTCATGCAATCTAACATATCAAATAACCCTAATTAACACTTCTCTTTTTACAAAAAGAAGAACAAATTCTGAGATATTCCAGGAGCTCATCAGGAAACTCTCAAAGTTAGTTTGAGGTCAAAAGTTCTTAGTTTAAAATTTGATTTTGGTAGTTGTCAAAATGCCAATAAGTTTAAAACAATTGATTAAAATAGGATCACAGAGCATCTGTGAAACGATCTTCATTTGACCTGAGTGATAATTATAAATAACTTCACAAGCACATACAGCCAGTCATGCAGCTACAGAAAAGAACTTAGCTTTTTTGATAAAGAGGGATCAGTTTCCCTTAGCAATCAAAGACCTCATATGCTAATAAAAACAACTTTTGTTTCTTAGGCTCATTACTTAAAAGGTAGAGAAAAGCCAGAATTTCTTATGAGTAAACATGCTATAAAAACAACTTGCTTAAGACAGGTCTAGTACTGGTATTTTAAGAGGAGAGGCCCAGCTCTGAGGGCTCCAGCAGACCAGGTTTTGCCATCTGCCTGCCCCATAACAATAATCAAGGAAATAAGCTGTGGTGAAAAGTAGGAAAGGAGCTTAAATCTGCATGACTATGCTGGGAACCGCAGATAAAGAGGTTCAAGATTTGTCTTCAAGGGGCTGACAGAGCTTTGGGGTTTAATAGAAAAGGAGAACAAAGACAAGGCCTGGGGGTTTGCACAGCTGGCAGTGCAGGCAACTCTGGGCAAATTGTAGTCTGCTAGATCAGTATCTCAAAACTGGTTCTTCAGGCTCTGGGAGCTATCGCTGCTTGAGGGGGCAGTTGGGTCCCTTCTTGGGGCAACCTTGGTTCCTGGCCTGGGTAATTCCTCTAGCTTGCAGGCTGGGCGGTGATCTTGGCACAGGGTGATCTGCAATGCCCTGGTTTTCTGAGAATGCAAGGTGACTGCAGGTTTAGGGCAATGGCTGGAGACTTCCAGACATTGCTCTGGGGAGTCTAGACCCAGACAGTGTAAAAGCTGGCAACTGGATGTTCCTGCAGATTAGTTATTGCTATCTTGGTGTCCTCAGTCTTGAAAGAGATGAGGCAGGCTCAGGGAATGTAGGAGGAATAAGCCTTGTAATATGGAAATGCCTCAAATGATTTTAATATGCCTGAATGCAGACCTATGTAGGGATGCAGGGAGCTAGCCCAAATCTATTACTTATATTTATTCAGTTTTGTCATACATTTTTCCTTTCTTATTGTGACATCCTATCTTATGACAAAAATTACTCTTTCAGTATGACATGGTGATGCATGTCTGTAATCCTAGCACTTGAGGGGCTCAGCTAAGAGAATGACCATGAGGTCTATGCCAGCCTGAACTACATGGTGAGATTTTATCTCAAACAACAACAAAAAAAAATTATCTTTTTTCTTTTAATAAAACAAAATATATGTTCATATTCTATAACTTTCCTTTCAAAAACCACATTTTATCTTCATTGTGTCTGTATGTTCCAAATTGTTCCCCTTAATATTTATGACAATTTCTAGTTTTGTGTGTCAATTAGAATTTTTTTTTTTTTTTTTTTGTACTAGAAATTGAACTCAGGACCTTGTGCTTACCAGGCAGGCACTGGGCCTGCTGAATCATATCCCTGGCCCTTACCTAGAATTTGTAATGTTATGGTTTATGTTTAGCTGTCCCCACAGAGCCTCATATGGTCATGGGGAGGCTTCTAGAGTTGTGATTAATTCATGATCTAGTGTTGGGATTATGGGCGTGATGCCACACCCATCCTGGGGCAGATATTTGCATACAAATGTGAGGAGAGGACAGAGGCTTGCTAGCAGCTACCACTGCTGCTCCTCTCTTTGCTCTTTGTTGTTTCCTGCCACCATAAATGGCTGCCCTTTGCCATGTGCCACCCTTCCTTTGAGCCAGCTGAGTATGGATAGAAACCTCCGCTAACCGCGTGCTAGATAAACCTTTCCTTCCTTAATTTTGGGTGTTGAGTATTTCGTCCAGCAAGAGAAAAGTAACTGAGACATTTAATAAGCTTTGTGAACTGTCTGCCACACAGCATTCTATGGAACTGTGATTTCTAGAAACATGTGTTTTCTTTCTTTCTTTTTTTTTTTTTTTTTTTTTTTTTGTACTAAGAATTGAATTCAGGACCTTATGCTTACTAGGCAGGTACTGCACCACTGAGCTAAATCCCAGCCCCTAAATTGCTAAGTTTTTTGGTTTTTCTTTTGTTTTGCTTTTGTACCAGGGATCAAACTCAGGACCTTGTGCTTGCCAGGCAGGTGCTTATACTACTGAGCTATTTCCCCGCCCCTGTTTTCTTGTATTGTACTTTCTCAGTTTAGCACCATTGTATAAGGTCTTGTAAATTAATGAATCTGATGTTGAGGGAAAAAAAATTGAAACGTGTTATGTAAATTTGCCAGTTCCGCACAATGAGTGTACAGTGGTACCTCAGCTCACGAACTTAATTTGTTCCATTATTCTGTAGAAAATGGCAGCAGTTGGGTATGCCACCCAAGGCAGAGTTCACAAATGGAAGCAGAGTTTTACCAAATGCTTCTGTTTGCAAACACGAGTTCATGAACCGAGGCATTTTCACTATGTACTGCAAGCTTACTAATAAAAATTTAAAATAAATAAATGCTGCAAGGGAAAATATTCTTTTCTTTGAGTTGGTTGACTACTACTCCAGGAGGCAAACTCCTGTGGTACTACTGTACTGAGAAACGGTTCCATCCAATAGGAAGTGGTTCCTTCAACTGGCTAATATAAAAGTAAACAATTCTTTTCTAATGACTTGGCTGTTTATAATAAAAGCTGATATCTCATGGCACAGCATTTTTCAGTTTGGTATATCGTGGTTTGATTTAAAATACATGCAAGTATGTGATCTTTTTATCTGCTGCTATAAAGATACGAACCTATTTGACTTTTAAGTTTTCTCTACTATAAATTGTGTTTGGTAAGAGGCATTCATTTCTCCAGAAAAAGTCACAGGTTCTGAATCCACACATCTTATTAATGAAATTGGAGTGCAAGATGGAGAAATTCTAGACCACTTAGTTACAAATGAATCATGATTGTCTGGCTTCTAGTGAGCTTTCTTCTACTGAAAAAGAAACTGTCCACTTTTGTAGGGATCCATTGGTCTTACTGAAGATGGTGCTACCTGGGGAGACACAGTGGCAGGAATGAGAAAGACAAGAAGACAGAAGCTGAGCTGGGTGGTCGATAGTCTGCCTGATGGACACAACTCATAGACCTGCATAATGAAGCCTATGTTTATTTATACCTTTGCAAAGTTAGTAATATGGGATACAAGGTTGCCTAGTAGTAAACGAGGTTAACCAGTCAGGATGCTTATTTTAGGACTGAGGTAGCTTGTTTGCTTTAGGCACTGAGGCCTAGTCTTAACTATACACCTTTGACTGATTTTCCAGCTTCCGCAGCTCCCTACATATCCCCCTTTTTTGTTTTGTTTTGTCAGAGATGAGTGTTCCATTGCAGTTAGAGAAGCTGTATTTAGAGAAGTCTTTAGAGGACCTTTTCATACTTGATGCCAGATTGTAGGTCCTTGAATTCAGCAGTATAACTCTACATGGTCCAATAGTCCATAATAGTAGTAACTTAACAACACAGCTGGTAATTGTCAGAAATTGTTGACTTGAGCCTTTTATAGTGTAGTATATTAATATGGCATTACTTTTTTTCCATAATTTCATTGAGAAATAAATAGCAAAGAGACAGTTTCAAATCAAATTGGTAAGACAGTTTAAATTTAAATGTTTAATTTTAAAACATTGCATACTCTCTTCCTTGTGGTTATTTGCTGTACAAGATGCAGACATGATATCCTGTTTACAAACACTATTACAACAAATCCCTCTATTCATTAAGAGAAGGTAACTATATATCTATCCTAACCATTTTCATTACATAGATACAAAAAGGACATTCGTCTGTATCCCCTTTTTTGTTTAGTTCCGTCATTTGAATATTATAGGTGTGTTAACTCAACAAAATATTCTAAAAGGGTCTAGTAGTCCATAATAGTATTGGGTCTTCTGCTTGACTGGCAGTGTCAGAAATTGTTGACAAGTGTCCCCTACAGCTCAACATAACATCATAGCTTTACTTCTTATAGTTTTTATACTTTTCTGCTGGTTGGTTAAGACCAAGATAAAGCAAGACCTATGTAACAAAAATTGTAGCTTTTGGATCTGATAGTCAGTCAAATCCCCTCAGGATTTATCCTGAGATCCTGTACCTCAGATTGTAGAACCTTTGTTAGTGTCAGCCATGTGGATGAGTCACAGCCATTGCTTGGCCAATGTGCTCTCTGTGAAAGCCTGAGAGAATGTTTTCTCTCCATGTGAATCCCCTTAGGCACACTCTACATCATCAATCACTTTCTGCTTTGGCCCCAGAATCTCCTTGATCAGAAATTTTGGGCACTACTGAGTTACATGTCATTAAAATACAAGTTCTCATATTAAGCTTGAGTCTTAATTGATCTTGGAAAGCTAGTGCCAAAATGTTGGCTTTCGTTGTGGTCCTCCTTTTTTTCTAATTTTGGTCTGCAAACTTAGGTTGTTAACCATCCAGAAGAGAAGATTATTGTTATTATCATACAACCTAGGCTGTTAAGCTTAACCTCACTATCTGAATATCAAACATCTTAGGCATAATAAGGAACAGATATTTTTCATCAAGTATTGATATGTTGAACTTTAAGTCCCTACAGAATATGATGAAAAAACATTTGAAAAATCAGAATATATTTTTAAAAATAGGCATAAAGAATTATATAATTCTTATGTTTAAACATAAGTCCAGAAATCTAACCATATACAACCTTGAAGCAGGACAGTCCGGCAACATTCCTTTTCCTGTTTCCTGCCTTCAATCACCAACCCCTTCTTTTTGAACAATCATCTACCCAAGAGACAGCACAGCAGCAACTGGCATGTCATGACAAGCAGCCCATATTCAGAAGACCAAAATGATAGCCACTCCAAGCATGAACCTACTATTACAAATTGCCATCATCAGTTCAGTTGCTTAGTTTGCAAGTGTCTGCATATATAGTTAGTCAGGGTGAGAATCATTGCAATTAACTGCTAGATTCAAAAATCTTCTCAAGATTCTCAGGATCATTGCCTTACCTATTTTGTACATGTACCTGTATGGCTGCCCCTGTCATGTTTCCTACCTCTTCTCCTTGCTCTCTTTCCATTGTCTAGTCCTCAAATTATTGTTTTCCTTTTAGTTGTATTATACTTTTCTATTTGTATTTCTTCTTTTGAGTTTTATACTAGGGAAACTATATGATATTTACAGAAGTGTGTCTGGTTTATTTCACTTATGAGTATATCTTCAAGTGGCATCCACATAAATATAAAGGCTTCGAGTTTATCATTCTTTATAGCTGAGTAATGCTCCATTGTATAAAAATAGCACATCTTCATCCATTCCTCAGGTGATGGGCATCTTGGCTGTTTCCAAGATTTGGCTATCACAAATTGTGCTGCTATAAACATAGGTACACATATATCAATATGATATAATGTTTTCAGATCCTCCGGTAAAATTCCCAGTAGAGGAATAGCTGGCTTAATGGGATTTCCAGTCCAAGTTTCCTAAAGAGTTTCCACACTGATTTCCATAACAGTTGCATCAGTCTACATTCCCACCAGCAGTGCAGAAGGGTTCCTTTTTCCCCACAGCCTCTCCAACATTTGTTGTTGTTTGATTTCTTTATGATAGCCATTCTTTTTGGGGTGAGATGAGATCTCAATATTGTTTTGGTATTATTTTTTATTTCATTTTATTTTATTGAGAAACAACTAACAATAAGAAAGTTTCAAAACTGATTAATAAGACAGCTTCAATAATTAATACATTGTAAAAAAAATTTTAAAAAAAAGGGCTGGTGAGATGGTTCAGTGGTCTAAAGCACCTACTTAGAACAAGCTTAGCAAAAGCATCAGGGACCACGGTTCAATCCCCCAGCACCACATGCCAGCCAGCC
>NW_004524900.1:389500-431877 GCF_000260255.1 Octodon degus
AAATGTTTTCTCTCCATGTGACTCTCCTTAGGCACATTCTACATCATTGATCACTTTCCTCTGTGGCTTCATAATCTCCTTGATAGGAAAATTTGGGACACACTTGAGTTACATGATGTTACAATATAGGTTCTTGTATATCCTGAGTCTTTACCGACCTTGAAAGGCTATGGTCAAAATGTTGGCTGTCCTTGCAGCCCTTCTATTTCTCTAATTTTTCGTCTAAAAACTTAGGTTGTTAACCCTCCAGAAGAGAAGCTTATTACCCTACAACATATGCAGTTGGGTTTAACTTCACTATCTGTCTGAATATCAAACATCTTAAGCATAACTTGTGACAGGTATTTTCTATCAAGTGTTAATATGCTAAACAGCAAGTCCTTACAGAATGTGAAGATAGGGCAGGGGAGATGGCTCAGTGGAATAAGTGCTTCCCTAGCAAGCGCAAGGGCCTGAGTTCAATTCCTAGTTCAGCCAAAAAATAAAAAATAAATTAAAAAAGACTACGGAAATAAAAGTTTTAAAAATGAAAAATATTTAGAGTATGAATAAACAATTACATATTTTTACACAGAAATTTAGAAATCTAACCATATACAGCATTGTAGCAGGATAGTCCTGTGACCTTTTTTCTTTCTTTTTCTTGTGTCTTTTTTCATTTATTACTCATTTAAAAAAAAAAACAAACTTGTGAGACAGTAATTGGTAGTAATTGGTATGTCATGACAAGAAGTACATATTTGAAGACCAGAATGACAGGCATTCTAAGTATGACACTTCTATTACACATTGCTATCTTCAGTGCAGTTGCTCAGTTCACAAGTATCAGCATGTATAGTCAGGGTGAGAATCCTACCAATTAACTGCTAGTTTCAAAAACCTGCAGATATTTCTTAGGATCATTGCCTTGCCCATCTTGTATGTATAACTGTATGGCTTTGTCCCGGTCCTGTTTCCCAACTTTTCTCCTTGCCTTCTCCTCATTGTTCAATCCTCAAGTTCTTGTTTTCCTTTTAATTGTGTTTACCTTTCTATTTGTATTTCTTCTTTTGAGTTCTTATACTAGGGAGACTATACAATATTTACACATGTTGTCTGGTTTATTTCACTTATAAGTATATCTTCAAGTGTCATCCACTTAAATATAAATGCTTCAAGTTTATCATTCTTTATAGCTGAGTAATACTCCATTGTATAGAAATACTACACCATTGTATAGAAAATATTTTTCAACCATTGCTCATGTGACAGGCATCTTGGTTGTTTCCAAGATTTGGCTATCACAAATTGTGCTGCTATAAATTGGCCAAGCAATGGCCGTGACTCATCCACATTGCTGACACTGACGAAGGATCTACAATCTGCAGTACAGGATCTCAGTATAAATCCTGAGGGGATTTGACTGACCTTATCAGATCCAAAAGCTACAATTTTTGTTACATAGGTCTTTCTTTATCTTGGTCTTAACCATCCAGCAGAAAAGTATAAAAACAAAGTATAAGAAGTAAAGCCATGTTGTTATGTTGAGTTGTAGGGGACTCAGGTCAACAACTTTTGACTTTGCCAGTCAAGTGGAAGATCCAATATTATCATGGATTACTGGACTATTTTGGAATATTTTGCTGAGTTCACACACCTATAATATTTAAATGATGGAACTAAATGAAAAAAGGGGATACAGATGAATGACCATTTTGTGTCTGTGTATTCAAAATGGTTAAGATAGATATATATCTACATTCTCTTAATTCAAGGAATAGAGCAATTTGTTCTAATAGTGTTTGTAAATAGGATATAATGTCTGCATCTTGCACAACAAATAACCACTAGGAAGGCAGTATGCAATGTGCTAATTATTGGAACTGGCCTACCTGTTTGATTTAAAATTGTCTCATTGCTATTTATTTTTTATAAAATTATGGAAAAAATAATAATAAAACATCTCCAACCCTTTCCCCCAAAAAAAATTGTTTTGCTATAAACATAGGTAGACATACATCACTATGATATCACGCTTTCAGTTCCTCTGGGAAAATTCCCAGTAGGGGGATAGCTGGCTTGAATGGGATTTCCAGTCCTAGTTTTTAAAGAGAAATTTTGCAGATGGCTAGTGGAGCATTTTTTCATATATTTATTCACTTCTTTAATTCCACACTGATTTCCATAATGGTTGCACCAGTCTACATTCCCACCAGCAGTGGAGATGGTTTCCTTTTTCCCCACAGCCTCGCCAACATTTGTTGTTGGTTGATTTCTTTATGATAGCCATTCTTTCTGGGGTAAGATGATATCTCAGTGTTCTTTTTTTTTCATATTGATGTATTTTTTATTTTTAAAATGTATTCTTTTTTGTTTAAAATTTATTTACATTTTATTAATATACTTTTGCAGTACAGAATGATTACAATTATAATGAGGAGTTGGTACATGAACATAATCTATCTTACATTTTTCTCTTTTTTTTATATTTCCTCCCCTTCCCAATCCTCCTTTCCAGTGGAGACCAACAGTTGGGAGGATATTACCCATGTAACTTTTGATCTCTAATTCTGTACTTATTTTTTTTTCATAATTTTATTGATAAACAAATAGCAATGAGACAGTCTCAATGTTCTTTTAATTTGCATTTTGTGGATGGCTAGTGATGTGGAGCATTTTTTCATATATTTATTCACTTCTTTAATTTCATCCTCTGAGAAATGTTTGTTCATCTAGGATGCCCATTTCTGGATTGGGTCTTTAAATTTAGGGGCCCTGATGTTGTTTAGTTCTTTATGAATTCTGGAGAGCAGACCTTTGTCTGAGTGATTATTAGTTAAGATTTTTTCAAAATTTGTGGGTTTTTTCACTTTGTTGGTAATTTCTTTTGATGTGCAAAAACTTCTCAATAAGAGGTGGTCCCAATTGTTAATATTTTCAAGTATTACCCGTGTGATTTGATTTTTGTTCATGAACTCCTTGCCTACCCCTATATTTTCAAGAGTTCCTCCTACTTTTCTTCCAGGACATTTAATGTTTCTGTTTTAATGTTTAGATTTTAATCTATTTTGACTTTAGCTTAGTGCATGGTGATAGACCTGGGTCAAGTTTTAGTTTTTGGCATGTAGGGAGCCAGGTTTCCCAGCAACATTTGTTAAAGAGGCTATCTCTCTTCCAGTAAGCGTGTTTGGTCCCTTTGTTGAAGGTCAAGTGGTTGAGTGTGTTTGGAGAGGCCTCTGCAACTTATAATCTATTCCATTGATCCTCAGGTCTATTTCATTGCCAATACCATGCTGATTTTATCATAGTAGATGTAGTTTACTCTCAAATCAGGAATTGTATTGCCTCCTGCTTTGTCTTTTTTGGCCAGGACTGCATTTGCTGTTCTAGTTTTTTTCTGGTTCCACATAAATTTTAGGAATGATTTCTCCAGGTCTAGGAGGTATGTTGGTGGTTGTTTGATAGGGATTGCATTAAATGTGTACAAAAATTTTGGAATATGGCCATCTTCATGATGTTAGTTCTTCCTATCCAGCAGCAAGGAATATCTTTCCATTTTCTGAAATTCTCTGTTTTTTCAGGGTACTGTAATTTTCCATGAAAAGATCTTTGAGTTCTTTAGTTAAGTGAATTCCAAGGTATTTTATTTTCTGCAGTGGTATTTTAAAAGCTTTTGTTTCTCTAATTTCCCTCTCAGTGCATTTGTTATCTGTGTAGAGGGATGCTATTGACTTTTGGGTATTGACTTTGTATCTTGCTATGCTACTGAACTTGTGTATCAATTCTAGTAGCTTCTGGGTAGAGGTTTTTGGGTCTTCCAAGTAAAGTATCATGTCATCTGCAAATAATGATAATTTAATTTCTTCTTTACCTATTCTTATTCCTTTTATTTCTCCTTCTTGTCTAATGGTTCTAGCTAATGATTTCAGAACTATATTGAATAGGAGGGATCATAGAGCAAATCCTTGTCTTATGCCAGATCTGAGAGTAAAACATCAGTTTTTTCCCATTTAGAATTATAATAGCAGTTGGGTTGTCATAGATGGCTTTTATCAAATTGAAGTAAAGGCCTTCTATTCCAATTTTCTGTAGGACTTTGAACATGAATAAGTGTTGGAATTTGTCAAAAAGCCTTCTCTGCATCAATTGAGATGATCATGTGATTTTTAGATTTAGCTTTATTGATATAGTGTATTAAATTTATAGATTTTTGAATATTGAACCATCCTGGCATCCCTTGGATGAATCCTACCTGGTCATGCTGTATGATCTTCTTGATGATTTGCTGTATTGTACTTGCTAGGATTTTATTGAGGATTTTGGCATCTATGTTCATGAGGGAGACTGGCCTGTAGTTGTCTTTCTTAGTTGTGTCTTTCCCTGGTTTTGGTATCAGTATAATACTTGCCTCCAGGAATGATTTTGGGAGAACTGTTTCCATTTCAATTTCATTGAAGAGTTTGAGGAGTGTAGAGATTATATCTTTGGTAAATTTCTTGTGGAATTCAGCTGTGAATCCATCAGGACTTGGACTTTTCTTTGTTGGCAGGCTTTTTTTTACATTTCATATTTCATTGGCTGTTATTGGGTTATTGAGAGTTGTTATATCTTCTTGATTCGGTTTTGGTAATTTGTACCTTTCTAGGAATCTGTCCATTTCATCTCTGTCTTCTATTCTGTGAGAGTAGATTCTCAAAGTAGCTATTGATAATATTCTGAATTTCCACTGGGTCTGTGGTGATTACACCCTTTTCATTCCTTAATGCTTGTATTTGAATTTTTCTTTCCTCTTTTTGGTGAGGTTAGCTAGGGGCTTATCGATTTTGTTTAGTCTTTCAAAGAATCAGATTTTTGATTTGTTAATTCTTTGAACTGTTTTCTTCATCACAATTGAATTAATTTCTTCCTTAATGTTTATGATTTTTTCCTGTCTTTGGGCTCTGAGTTTGGTTTGCTCTTCCTTTTTTAGATGTTGGAGGTGCAGCATTAGGGTGTTTATTTGTTCCTGTTCTGTTTTCTTAATGTGTAAGTTCACAGCTATGAATTTTCCTCTGAGAACTGCTTTCAGCACCTCCCATAAATTCCAGTAAGTTGTGGTCGAATTTTCTTTGAATTGTATATATTGTTGAATTTCTTGTTTAATTTCATCTGTGACCCATTGATTGTTGAGTAGGGTGTTGTTTAATTTATATGTATTTAGTGGGGGTTCTGGTTTCTTTTTTCATTTATTTCCAGTTCCATTGCACTGTGGTCAGATAATGTGCATGGGATAATTTCTGTTTTCTTGCATATACTTAATAATGACCTATGGACTGCTTTGTGATCTATTTTAGAAAATGAACCATGTGCAGCTGAAAAGAATGTATATTCAGCTGTCATTGGGTTGAACACTCTCTATATGTCCACTAAGTCCATTTGTTCCAAGCTCTGGTTCAGCTCTGCTATTTCTTTGCTAATTTTTTGTCTAATTGACCTATCTTTTGGGAATAAGGGAGTGTTAAAGTCTCCTGTTAAGATTGTGGTATTGAATATTAGATTTTTCATGTCCATTAAGATTTGCTTTATATAGTTGGGTGCTCCTGTGTTTGGTGCATAGATATTTAGGATTATTACCTCTTCTTGAATTTTCCCCTAACCAGTATATAGTGAACTTCTTCATTTTGCTTGATCATTCTTGGTTTGAAGTTGAGACTGTCTGAAAATAAGATTGCTACCCCTGCTTTTTTCTGAAGTGCTGGGGCATGTAGTATTGTGTTCCATCCTTTGGTTTTCAGCCTATGAATTTCTTTATGAGTAAAATGTGTTTCTTGTATACAGAATATTGTTGGATTTTCTCTCCTAATCCACTGTATGAGTTTATTTCTCTTAATTGTTGAATTGAGTCCATTTACATTGATGGTTATAATTGAGATGTGTTGACTTACAATTGACATGTTATTTACCAGCTGTTATTTACTCCTTTTTGTGCTGTGTTTAATTGCTTGCCCTATTTAGTGGGTTCCTTCTGTTCTTGTTCATGGAGTTCTGATCATTTTGGTCCCTCTCTAGAACATCTTTCAGTAGTCTGTGTAGGGTTGGCTTTGTCATCATGAAATTCTTTAGTTGTTCTTTGTCATGGAAGTATTTCACTTCTCCATCAAACTTGAACAAGAGTTTTGCAGGGTATAGTAGTCTGGGCTGGAATATGTTTTTGTAGAGGACTTGAAGTACTCTGCTCCATGCTTTTGCCTTTATGGTCTGTGAAGAGAAGTTGGCAATAATTCTGATGGGTTTTGCTTTGAATGTGATCTGCTTCTTTTCTCTAGTGGCTCTCAGTATTATTGTGCTGGATTTCTGGGATCTTGACTAGTATATGTCTTGGTGTGTTTTTAATTGGGTTGAAGTTATTTGGTGTTCTGTATGCTTTGGTTACCTGAATGTCAGATTGTTTCCTCATATCTCGGAAGTTTTCTGCTATTACTTCTGCCCGTAATTTTTTATATCATTTATTTTGACTCTTTCTTTCTCATTGATGCCCATTAACCTCACATTGTTCATCTTTGTATCATCTTGCAGGTGATGGATTATTTTTTCCTGCATCCTAGTTTTTTCTAAGAGATCCTTTCTTACCTTTTCACTAGCTGCACCAGCGTCTTCAAGATCTGAAACTCTCTCTTCACTTTCACTCAAACAGTTTTGCAGGCCTGTGATTGAGATTTTAAGTTCCTCTATATCTCTTTGACTCTGCCTCATACAATCTATTTCTTCCCTGTATTGCTCATTCAAGTAATCTGTCATTTTTCTAATCTTCTCTATTTTTTTTTATCAATGTCTTCTTTACAAGCAGTTATTAATTCTTTTACTGCAGAGCTTTTTTCAGATTGGGTTTCCTCCCTATGTTTCTGTATTTGATTCTTTACTTCAGATGCTATGAATTCAGAAATTTCTTTTTTTATTTCAGAAATTGATTCTGCTCTGAGTTCCTCTATACCTTTCTGCTATTCTTTCTTTACTTCTGACACTGTTAATTCATTCATTTTAGCTGAGCTAGTGTCCTCTACACTTGTTCTGGGTCGACTCGAGGCCTCTGATTTTTTCCTTGTCTTCATCATTTCATATAGCACTGACCTCTGACCTTTGGTGTAGAGATTTGGTGCATTTATAACCTTAGCACCTACTGAAATTTGGTAAGATTTATTAAGCTTGAGTTTATCCAGTTATGCCTGGCTTGGTTGTAGCTGTCATGTTCAGCTCCTTCCTGCTGCAGCCCTTGGAACTGAACCTGTTGTACCTCTCTGGCACAACAGTGAACCTGTGGTGCCCCTCTGTTGTGCCCCTGGCCCAGGGGGCACAAGGGAGCACAGAAGCTCTCCCACACTCTAGCCAGGCCTGGGCTTGGGCTGGATCTGGGCATCCTGAGAGCATTGCAGAAGTTCTCACTCACTGGGTGGGCTTGGGGGCAGAGACTCCAGAGGGGTGCAGGGGTCATGAGGGCATGGTAGTGGGTCTCACTCAGGTGGTGTTCCTGAGTTTTGGTCTAGAGAGGTCCCACAGGCATAGGGAAGCCAGAAGCTCTCCCACACACTCGCCAGGCCTGGGATGGGCTGGATCTAATATGGTATTACTTTTCATACCCCTTGATTATACTGTTCTGCTGGATGGTTAAGACCAAGTTAAAGCAAGACCTGTACAACCACAAATGTAACTTTTGTTATCTGACAAGGTCAGTTAAATCTTCTCAGGATTTGCCTTGGAACCATGTACAGCACCTCTTAGATCTTCTGTCAGTGTCAGTCATCTGGATGAGTCATGGCCATTGCTTGACCAATTTGTTCCCTGTGAGAGCCTGAGAGATATTTTTCGCTCCAGGTGACTCTCCTTAGGCACACGATACATTGTCAATCACTTTCCTCCATGGCCCCATAATCTTCTTGATCAGAAAATTTGGGAAACAACTGAGTTTTACAGGATGTCACTGCAGAGGTTCTCTTATATTGAGTCCTCCCTGACCTTGAAGAGCTAGGGCCAAAATACTGGCTATCCTTTTAGCCTATCTATCTTTAAAGTTTAGTCTGTTAACTTTAGTTGTTAAACATCCAGAAGAGAAGCTTAGTAACATTATTACCTTGTAACAGAGGAACTTAAGCTTAACATTACTGTTTATCTGAATATCAAACACCTTAGACATAAAATGGAACTGTTATTTTCCACCAACCATGGATATTCTAATATTTAAGCCTTATAGAATGTTAAAAACAACAATTACACATTTATACACAGAAATTTAGAAATCAAACAATATACAATATTGTAGCAGGTCAATTCTATGACTTTTTGTGACATGCTTACATTTTCTTTTTGACATAACAACCCTTTTAACCAATCTTCTCTATCTAATACATAAGAATTTTTTACCTAATTATCCTTAAATGGGGCATGTATCACAAGACTTTTTCTTTCTCCATCTTTTTTTGA
The DNA here is from genome assembly GCF_000260255.1 of Octodon degus. Lineage (NCBI taxonomy): Eukaryota > Metazoa > Chordata > Mammalia > Rodentia > Octodontidae > Octodon > Octodon degus. Next base: position 397,934 of record NW_004524900.1, read on the forward strand.
ACTTGAAAGAAAATCCTATTACAATAAGCAATCTTTGTTTAACATTTTAGAAGACCTATACACTTGGAATCAAGATATACTTAAGACACCATGAAATTAACAATAATGTGTTACCACACCCATGAGCAAACCCCTGTTTCTTAATTTAACTGAATGTCAAAACCATTTTTAAGAGAAACCCCAATCATAATTAGTTCTGAAAGACTTTTACCTTTAAACCAATGACCAATTTATTGAGGGTGTCTCCTACGAGACTATAGAGAATATTGGGAGCTCCTCATTAATGAACAAAAAGGTTGATCACACCTCTTATTCATCAGTGAGACTCTGGGCTGAATAATTTCTCCCCATTCTAAGGAATTTTTGCTTAATTAATTTAAACTTTTCAATAAACTGTGTATAAACTGATTTTGATATGACTTAGACCAGCTGGTAATTTAGGAAAAGCATGCTTTTAAGCCTATATCCCATATAGTATTATGAACAAATGATCAACAAGTTAAAACAAAAAAAAGGGAACAGCTGTTCACAGAATGACAGACACATACACAAATATACCATACACACAAATAACCATCTTTACAAAATTAGGACTGCACTCAACTATATATTTCTGACCATATTAATTTAGAGCAACTATTGCAATTTTTAAAAGAAATTTCTAATTATAAATAGTCTAGTCAAATTTTGTTATTTGTCAATAAGCAGAGATCTTGTATCAGAAAATTTTGGAAGGAATAGTCTTATACTTCTAACTAATATTCACATGTTTTGTATTTTTTATCTTAATACTAGTAAAATTTAGCTCAGTTATCTTTACATATTTACCATCTATTTAGATCTTAGATTTCCATTTTGTCAGTTCCTTCACCTGACTGGGTCTGGCCTCATCACTTTTAACATCTTCTCTAGATCTGGCTTCATGGTATAGCTTGACAGTGTGTTCTGGTACCCAAATAGGTTATTCAGCATTCTCTGGAAAAACCCAAACACACCCTCTCCCCTATGTAGTAGTGAACTGGGTCCCTTCCATTGTCCAGTATGGCAATCTCTCCAAAGGATCCTTTTTATCCTGCTTGCTCTTATTTGATGGAATTGTCTTTCTTTTACTGTACTTCCATCTTTTGTGGAATTTAAAAGTTAATTAATAGTGTTTTATACATGAAGAACATCATTTAGCAGTTTCCTGGTCTTGTGCTTTAGTTGAATGAAACTGTTTGCATAAGGCAGAAGCATTTTAGTGAAAAGTGGCATGAGATGCAGAAGCTTGTTGAATAGCTTCTGAGGGAGTAACAGTCACAGCTCCCAGCACTCTATCTGTACTAGCATTTCTTTCAGTGAGGGGTCCTGGCAATTGAGAATGAGAGAGTATATGACCAATAAAACAGGGAATGTGATGTGATTGTATGACAATCTGAAAAGTGTGGAGTAAATGAAAAGGATCTTCTCGACTAGTGTGTATAGTGGCAGTTTCAATGTAGTGCATTACACCACAGACATAAGCAATGTCTGAAAATAGGTTAACAGGAGCAGAGGAATGATCTTGCAGTGCCCATATTACTGCTTGCAATTCAGCCTTCTGTGCAGAAGAGAAACCTGTGTCTTGCATTCTTGAAGAAAAAGCTGTAACATAACCTGCATGACCAGAAGCTTATCCATCTGTGAAGATGGAGATGCCACCTGTTATAGGGACTAAACTTATTTTTGAAGAGAAGACAAAGGGTGTAAGAGAATCAAATTGTATTACTTCACATGAAGAATAATGGCAGCCAATAACACCAGGGAAATTAGCCAGTGCAGCTTGCCAGAAAGATGAAAACTGTCATAACCATTTTTGTTGAACTGAAGAAAAGGGAACAATAATAATTGTACCGCATAACCGAAGAGCTGAATCACAGGAGTTCATCCACGTGCAGTCAGTTGTGCCACAGCATCATGAAAGGGAATAATAGTTTTCTGTGGAGTATGTGGTATGTGTAGCCATTGTAAAGGACCCTGAGACTGCCAAAGAACTCCAGTGGATGTATACTAAAATACATTAAAAATAATATTAAAATAATTACAGAATAAAATAATGAAAAACATTGTCAAAGATGGGTCAATAGAGAGCTGAGCATTAGAAAGAGCCTGCTTGGGGCCAAGGAGATAGGTCTGTAGAATAAGCACTTGCCTGGCAAGTGCAAGGGCCTGAGTTCAATCCCTGGTTCCACCAAAACAAAACAAAACAAAAAAAAACTAGCCTGCCTAATTGATATTCAAGGCAGTCTTAACCTCTGGCATGTAGCCTTGGAGATAGCTCAGTTGAATAAGTTCTTGCCTGGCAAGCACAAGGGCCTGAGTTCAATCCCCGCCCCCCCAAAAAAGAAAACCCTCTGTTGTGTGTTCTTTTCAGCGGTTGAGTCTCCCTCGAGAATGTCAAAGAGAGGACTTAACTCATAGGTAGATAGCTTAAGAACTGGGTGGAGCCAACTAATATTACCAAGTGAAGTCTGCAAATTGTTTAGGCTTGTAAGATGTTTAACAGTTTGGAGTACAATTTGTCTTTATTGGATAAATTGACTCAAATATGAAGAAGTTATCATAGCTTGTACCACTTTGGAGGCCACCACTAGGCCTTCTATTATTTATTTATTTATTTATTTTTTTCTTCTGTATTTTAGGGAAGAGTCTACAGGGTGTTCAGGGTCTTACTGCTAGATCAGACTCGTAGTGATTCTGTTTACAGTCTCCCAAGTGCTGTAAACACTGTTTACAGGCGTGCACCACCATGCTCTCAATTGCCCTCTCAGCATGCCCTGGGGGTGGGGCCAGCACAGCAGGCCCAGGAATCGAACTCCTGGCCTCTGCACTTGCTTGTAGTTACTTTAATTGGCTAAGCTATTTGGCCAGCGCTCCTTTTATTATTTAAATCGGATGTTAAAATCAAGCTACTGTCTAAATTGCACTGCTTTTAGGTTGCACTCCAAACCTCTGTATTTGTTTGTGAAATATCAAAGCATAGATATAGATATAGATATATAGACATCTAAATATATCTATATATAGATATGTAAAACAAGCAATCAAGCTTATTAGAAATTACAGGAATTTTTAAGTAATTTTAAGCATATCCCCATTATTGTAAATCTTCCAGAATTTTTTTCTTTATTTTTTTATTTGATAAGCAGCAATATCATGTTTGTCATTTCAATGTAGTTACAATTATTAGGTTATTTGTCATATTACAATATTTAAGTTTTTATGTCCTTTAAGATACATTTAAACACACACACACACACACACACACACACACACACACACACCAACTGCAAACGTGAAGGGAGAAAAGCATTGTACTCAACCGATTTCCAGATTCCAGCAACACTTCACTCACTCTGATAAAGTTTAAGAAATGTCATGATGACATGAGCTTGAAATATCTGTAGGCATTTTCTCTGACGCTCATGACGTGGCACTGGTGACATTGTAAACAGCAGAAAAACAGGGGCTGCCAAATGACCAAATTATGGAGGCACAGGCCTGCTTCTTCTCCCAGGAGCGCACCAGCCAGGACGGCAACGATCTGCACCGCTGTACTCATCCGCAGATGCCTGGCTACGTTCAATGTACTGTTTGTCATTGAACGTTCGATACACTTCTTACTCATGCTGATTCTGGGATTAAACCTGGCTTTCGACTGACTGATCACCTCTTGAATGAGGGCATTGTGCCGAAGCAATTTTCGTGCTCCTCATGATACAAAGTATAGCAGCTTCTTTTTTCTTTTTCTTCTTCTTTCTTTCTTTCTTTCTTTCTTTCTTTCTTTCTTTCTTTCTTTTTCTTCTTCTTCTTCTTCTTCTTCTTCTTCTTCTTCTTCTTCTTCTTCTTCTTCTTTTAAGATTTTTATTTAGGGGCTGGGGAGATGGCTCAGTAGAATAAGCGCTTACCTGGCAAGCACAAACGCCAGAGTTCAATACCCGGTTCCGGGAAAAAAAAAATTATTTAGTCATTATTTTTTCTTCTGTATTTCAGAGAAAGGTCTATAGGGTGTTTAGAGTCTCACTACTAGATTAGAATCCTAGTGATTCTCCTGTTTACAGCCTCCCAAGTGCTGGGATTACAGAAACTACGCCCAGTCTCAGTTGCCATCTCAGCTAGCCTCAAAGGCAGGCGGGCACAGCAGGAGGGGGGATGGAAACTGGCCCCTGTGTCTGCAGGCACTTTAATCCGCTGAGCTATTTGGGCGGCCTTCTACAGCAGCTTGGAGATACATTTCCTGTTCTCATCTACAGCACTTCTAGTCTGCTCCATTACTTGTGGTCTATCTTTTTGCATTGATGTAGTAATTTTAAATTTTGTTCTTTTACTGCTGAAGTTAATAGCTAATGAAAAAAAAAGATTCTGCATCAAAATCTCGCTTTGCTGAATCATGGTTAATCATTGTCACATACAATAATGATTTAATTGTTTTGGTCAGTTCTTTTTCATTCATCTGAGTGCTGTTTGAAGCCCCTTAGAGCTGATCATTTCACTGTTGTTAAAGGCAAGAAGAGAGCCGGGGATATAGCTCAGTGGCTTAAGTGCCTGCTTGGAAAGTGCAAGTTCCTGAGTTGGATCCTGGTTCCACCAAAAAAGAAAGAAAGAAAGAAAGAAAGAAAGAAAGAAAGAAAGAAAGAAAGAAAGAAAGAAATCGCATTTGGGGCCTGGGAGATGGCTCAGTGGAATAAGCGCTTGCCTGGCAAGCACAAGGGCTTAAATTCAATCCCCAGTTCTGGGGAAAAAAAAAAAAAAGGCAAGAAGAACTGCCATTTAGTATGTCGTGACCGTGGTTACATATGGTTTGTCCAGATAGTTCATTTTAACTTCATCCATACAAAGATAATGTAACCATGTCAGTTTCCATCCACTAAAATGTTGTCTATAAAATAATTCAAACATCTGCACCTTTTTTTCTAATTTTGGGGAACAGAATTTATTTTAAAGCAAATCATTTTTACCTTTAGGAAGGAAATAGTCTTTTTAATCTAATCACCTTGAAGGGGAAATGTAACAACTTTCTTTTAATGTCAATTGTATTGAAGAGAGACAACCACTCTACTTCCTGCTTTTTGGGTAAACTCTTATTCCTGGAGGAATGGCCCTTTACACTCTCCAGGTGGGCAATCCAGCTGCCTCACCTGGAGGCTAGCCACACTTTTAAAAAGCCCTTTAAAATGCTTTGCCTTTAATCAACCAATTCCTATTTTTTCTTTATTAATTTTAAATTTTTTTGTCAAAGAATGACAGTTAAACCATATAAAAGTCTGTGGTGGTTTATACAATGATTTTGGTGGATTGAATTATGGCTTTGATTTCTTTGCATAATCAGCACTGATGACACAAGGCAAAAATCTGGAGACATTTTAAAATGAGATTGTTGCAGCCTAGCATGATTCCCACTGTACCCCAAGGCATAAGTCCATAGACTCTAGTAGGAATATTTGGGGCCCCATGTCAGGAGTCAATAGGAATCTGGAGGAGGAACTGACATCCAAGCCTCTGCTATCAGTTGTGGACCCCAGAGGTCAAAGACGCCTGCGGCAGGGGAAATGAAAGTGCCCCCACTGTTTGATGGGGCTGAAGTGGGCCCCACTGGAAGTTTCCCTGAATGGGTAGGCCTTCCACATCAGTTTTAGGTCCACACGCACTTGCCCAATGAACCCTCGTCTACATCTAGTACATGGGTTGGAAGGTCTTACTGAAGAGACAGATAAAGTCTGTGTTCTTTGATGCAGCAGAACAGTTTCAGACTAAATGTCCCTTGTCCCCACAATGGAAACAAATGACCTTACTTTTCCCACTATTTTAGACTGTGGATGAATAACCTGAGTAATAGCCACTGCCAAGGCAGCCCCCTGTATGTGTGAGGAAGCAATATCTGCACAAATCTGAATCACCTCAGGCAGTGTAGCTCACTTTTTATGGGCTCTTAATGCCTCTTTACACCATCTATTTACATTTTTGAAGGCCAATTGTCAAACTATTAATTTTCTAGCTTCTGTGTCACTGATAATCCTCTCTGTAGCTTCCAACAAACTGCAGCAAAATCTTGGAAAGGTGCATCAGGGCCTCACCTAATAGAAACCAAGTTAAAGAAAGTTTCACTTTTACAAAGGATTTCCCTCCAGGAACTAATGGCAGCTAACTTAGTTTGCTCATATATTTGCAATACAAAGGTCAGTTGATTGTGCTTACAAAAGCACCCTTTGCAAAATTAGCAAATCTTTTGTAATGGCTAAGTTGTTAACCTCACATTTCCAAAGCTGTCTGTTCCCTGCAATATTCAAAGAAATTTCCTTTCCACAATAAATAACCTCCTGGATTTAAACGTGCTTTAGCTATTTCTTTCCAATCATTTGGGGCCATGGTCTATTGTCCTAGCATTTCTACTAAAGTCAAGGTAAAGGGAGCAGTAGGGCCCTAAGTAGCAACAGCATGTTTCAGTTCTTTTATGGTTTTTAAAGATACAGATTCATGAAGACCTACAACTTATCCTGGGACTAGAACTTCAAAAACAGGGCAAAGATATTGAAAACCCCTCCATGGATTCCATACCCACCTGGCTTTTTTCAATGCCAATTGCAAGGGAGATTAAAAAAAAAAAAAAAAAGGCTCTACTTCCCTTGAAGCTGAAGTCCTGATCTGTGACTCAGCGAAATTTTCCTGAGCAGCCATGGCCAGGACTGCGGCATATGGCTCCTTAAAACCTATTGAGTGTTTCATTTTTGCCCGGATTTTAAGCATAGACACTATCTTGAACCTAACAAATTTGTGATGCGAGCAATATGCATAGCTAACGCCAAGGCCCTCTGCATATCATAGTCATGACCCTCCTGCTTAGCACCAAGCACACAGGACTGTGGTTGGATGAGACAAACAGATGCACAGGCAGCTGAGGAATCCCAGCTGAGTCTTCTAAAGACCGGGGCACAGGGGCCTCCCAGAGCCCAGTTTGTGCCCCACCCCTCAGTGGCCCAGTGCCGCTTGAAACCAACTGCTCCCAATTTAAAAGAACTTTTTACTTTCTTATCTATCTTAGTTACTCATTGCTGGGACAAATACCTGACACTCAAAATGAAGGAAGGAAAGGTTTATTTAGCTCACAGTTACTGGAGGTTTCAGTCCATACTCAGCTGGCTCCAAGGCAGAGTGGCACATAGCAGAGGGCAACCTCTCATAGTGGTGGCAAAGTGCAAGAGCACCAGGGAGGAGTAGCAGCAGATTAAGCAGCTGGCTTCTCTTCTCTCCTTACATTGAAATGCAAATTACCTGCCTCAGGGCAAGTGTAGCATCCACACCCACAGTCATCAATCACAAATTCCAGAAGCCACCCTAAGACTGCATGAGGCTTTGGGGGGACTGCTGTACACAAACCATAATGTTATCTAATTGAGCAAAACTAAGGGTTTAAACTCTGTTGTACCTTTGCACTACCTTCATCCCATTTGGAACTTGATTCTAAAACAGTACTCCAGGCTGGGGAATAAGTGCTTGCCTGGTAAGTACAAGGTCCAGAGTTCAAAAAAACAGTACTCCATGATATGTCCTTTATGGTGTGCTTAGAAAGTAGCTAAAACACAAAAACCAAAAAATCAACAAACATTTTTATATGTATCTATATACATCTATAAACATCTATGGTCCTTGAAACTCTGTGTTCCCCATTTTTAACTCAAGCGAATGTTTCCCTGGTAGGCTTCTCTCAAACCTGTTTCTCTCTTTGTGCTCCCATATCTCTGTGGCCCTAGTGAGCCCATTCCTAGCCCTAGTGAGCCTCCATCCCTAAGACTTGCACCTATTGTGTCAGTGCCAATGCACACCTGTGCAGACTACTGCTGGCTCTAAGCAATCCACTTCCTTCCCTTATGTGCCCTGTTTGGAAATGATTCTCCCACCCACACTTATCTCATACTGAGCATCCTGTTCGGGCTCCAAATGTAGGGAACCATTGGTCTTACTGCAAATGGTTCTACCTGGGGAGAAAAGGCAGCAGGAATGAGAAAGATAGACAAGAAGACAAAAGCTGGGTTAGGTGGTTGCTGGTCTGCCTGATGGGCAAGACTCACACACCAGCACAATGAAACCTGAGTTTATTTATACCTTTGCAAAGTTAGTAACACATGATACATGGTTGCCTAGTGACTAGTAGCCGACATTAACCAGTCAGGATGCTTATCTCAGGACTGCGGTACCTTGCTTGTTTTAGGCACTGAAGCCTAGTCCTATCTACACACCTTTGACTGATTTTCCAGCTTCTGCAGTTCCCTACACACTTTCATATGAGCTAGTGATGGATCCACTTGCTTTTGACCTCCTACTGGATCTAGCCCAGTTCTTTATCTGATCCAAATTCAAGGCCTAGTCTGGTCAAAGAATTGCTCAAAATGCACATTTGCTGACCTCATGTCTGAAAAGGAACTTACAACCTCCAGTTTTCACAAGGTACAGTGGGCTTAGCAGGTCCTTTCATTCTGTGCTGTCCTGGTGTTACCAGCAGCTCAGGTCTAGTTTTTTCACTGCAGTTCCAATAAGCCAGGAAGCCTAGTGAAATGGAGAAGGCTTTATTCAAAGCTAGGTACAAGGAAATGGGGAGGGGGCTCATATTACTACAAATCAGCACTTCACTGAGTCTAGGTGCTTCAGGTCTTTTACAGTAAGAGAAGGGAGAGGAGTACAATCAGGCTGTGGACCACTCCACATTTCTTGCTGCCCTTCTCTACTCTGTGGAAATGAAAAAGGGCCAAAACTTCCTGGGACCAGCATCTGCATATCCTGTCCATTTATCTGGGCTGAGGAAAAGAGGGGTCACCATGACACTCAGCCTGAAGAAGTTTAGAGAAGTCACTGTTCTCTAAAAGAAAAAGAACACTAATTTTTAGAGTTCCACTTTGGTTCACTGTCTATACTGTGTGTCATTGTCTATCTTCCTCATGTCCCACATGCCAAAAATAGTTTTGTAAAAATGTTATAGGTAAACTAAATATACTAGTGCTGGGGAGATAGCTTCGCAGTCTAAGTGCCTGCCTGGCAAGCACAAGGACCCGGGTTTGATCCCTGCTACTGCACGCCATGCCAGCCCCCAGAAAACCAGGTGCACTAAAACCAAGTATGGAGGTGTATGCCTTTAATCCCAGAGCTGGGGAGGCTGAGGCAGAAGGATCACTACCAGTCTGAGTTGTGTAGCAAGACCCTGTGCCAAATAAAGATTTTTTAAATCTTTTAAAAATCTAAATGTAGTAATGTTTATCTGAGCAAAGAGTTATTCATGAATTGGGCAACACTCAGAACTAGAGGAGGTTCTCAGGGCTCTGCAAGGAGTTTGAGCATCCAGGTATACAGGCTCTACAAAGTAGATAAATCTGATTGGCTATGGATAGACATCTGCCTTATTTGGAAATGATATACATAGCCAATTGGCTTAGCCCCCCATCCCCCACTCCCCAGAATCCAGCTATTTGTCATTTGTTTCCTTTCTTTCTTTCTTTTTTCTTTTCTTTTTTTCTTTCTTTTTGTATTTTAGGGAAGGGTGTTTGTTGTTTTCTTAAAAAAATCTCCTAAATTTTAGATTATTTATATATTAAATTAAGTTGCAACTTTTTACATAAGAACTCAAACTATGGAAGCAACCTCATGTTACTGGACTGCTGCTTATTGAATCTATCTTAGTTGTCTGTTCCTGTGTGATGTAGTGGTCTCATGCTTTCCTAGGTCACAGGATCCTCTGGGAGCCTGCGAGAGCAGTGAGTCCTCTCCCACAAACATGTATTAACATACATGGTGTCTGTTTACTCATTGCCAGTGTGCTCACGTGGCCCATGGAAGCCCAGTCACAGAAACCAGAGATTCAGAAATCAGTGACTCCTTCCCAGGAATCTATACGCAGCGTCTCCTCATCACCCCACAGCTGAGTGCTGGGTGAACCTCACCAAATCCACAGATCTGTTCTCCTGCCTCCCATCAGTCTGCTTCTCATTGGTAGTCAATCCTCCACAACTCATGGCCCTAGGAGTTACGCTATTGGTTCTTTGCTATTTAATTTCACCATGTTTTTAGACCTAGGAGCAGAAGGTAAGGGCCAGGGGTCAGCTGTCTGGCTTCTTATGTGCACTTATTACTTATTCCTAACCACCAACATTGGAAATCATATGATTACAGTCTAAGGCCCTGTGAGTTAAGGTTGGACAGTCATGCAACCACTTAGTTAAGTGGGACTCAAATTCAGGTGTATTTGAACTCAGACCTTACTTTATTTCTACTACAGCAAATCTACACCTTGATTTTTCTCTGCTGAGTAGGGATCTGCCATAAATTACTCTGGAAGCCACTTCTTTGGGCCTCTAAACACTTTCATTATGTGTACCTTGTTAGGGTAACTCCCAGGTGTCATGAATCTGAGATTTTCACGTCCCTTGTTGCATGTACTCTGCACACCAGTAATACCTGAAATGCAGCCACTCTCCCCACATCTCTGTGCCCAAGTATAAAATCATAGTCCCAGGAGACATGGTAACTTTGTTAGGAGGCCATCTCAATTATTTTTCTAGATGCCTCATTTTTCTTTTGGGCTCGGTGCTTCTGTAACTGAAATAGTCCTATGTATTTTGAGCTATTTTTTTTTCCTATGTAAAACATCTACCATAAGGCTTCTGTAGTTTGTCAGAAAAATCAGTATGTTTCAGACATTCAGGTCTGATGTGTTAATCAAGAAGTAAAATGAAAAATGGTAAAGGCCCTGGAATAGGTATCTAATCTGTCCTTACCAATATACCCTATTTTTAAAGGCATGTAATCCTTCTAAAGAACAATTCCAGCATCTAACAATCTTTGTGTTCAGAAAATTTTTACAATTATCCAAGTAATTAACATTTTTATTAAATAAATTTGCTGTTAAGAGGCTTGTAGCTGTTGGTGGTCAATCTAGTTAGGATTTGCTAAGCTTTGATTTTGTCTGCCTTTTAAGTAATTAGAATTTAATCATAAATTCTGCTTGTTGGGCTGGTGAGATAGCTCAGTGGACTATAGCACCTGCTTAGGTAAGCAGTGACACCAAAATAAATAAATAAATAAATAAATTTGTACTTTGCTACCTTTGTTTTCATTTACATATACTCATGTATATATATATATATAGATATATATGCATATAACATATAAGTAAAATGAATAATATAGAATGCATAATACAAGAGAACGAGTAATTAGGGAGTACAAAAGTATTTTGTAAGAAGTACAATACTTGTGAATCAATATAATGCTATTTGAAGGCAGGGTTGATTAGCTGTGAATATATACTAAAAACTCTAGGACAAACAATGAAAGTAAAAAAGAACTATAATCTATATGCTAATAAAGAAAATGAAATTATGTAAAATCTTTAATTAAAAATATAAAAAGTTGAACACAATGTTGCACACCTGTACTCCCATTCTGGGAACCTGAGGCAAAAATATTGTAAGTCTGATGCCATCTTGGGAAAATTACTGAGACTTTGTCTCGAAATAGACTGGCAATGTACCTCAGTCCAAGGCCTTAGATTCAATATATAGTGCCACAAGAAATAAAACAAGCCTGGGCATGGTGGCACATGCCTGGAGTCCTAGTATTTGGGAAGCTAAGAAAGGAGAATCACTGAGTTTGAGGCCAGTTTGGACTGTATAGCAAAACTCTGTTCAAAACAAACAGAAAATATATGAGATGAAAATAGGAACAAAGAATAAAGGTAATGCACAATTAATGAATATGATAGATATTATTCCAGTTATATCAATAATCACTTTATCAGTAATCTACACCACTTAAGAGATTTAGACTGGATCAAAAGAACAGGTTACACTATTCTGAAACTCACATGGAATATTTATCAAGATGCATCAAAAAAAAGATGCATCACTTTCTGGTTCATAATACACATTTAAAAATAGAAAGGAATAGCAAAATAAATGCCTACTTTTATATCAAAATTGAATTGAGCTAGAAATCAGCAACATAACCATACTTCAGTAATCACTCAAATGCCTGGAAATTAAACAACATACTTCAAAATAACAATAACACATGGGACAAAGGTGAAATCAGGAGAAATTTAATACTTTAAAATATTTTTGGGCTGCAATGACAGCAATCTTTAGAGAGATTTATAGCTTTACCACCTAACAGAATAAAGAATGAAAATCTAAAAAATCCAAAGTAACCTAAAATTTTACCTTTGGAAACTAAATCTAAAGTTAAAGAGAAAAAAGGAAATAATATTAAAGCAAAAATCAATCAAAATTGAAAGAGGAAATCAATAGAGAAAATTAAAACAAAACAAAAGATGATATTTTCACTAAATTGAAAAGTCAGGTAGCTTCTACCTAGATTGTCCTAAGGAAAAACAAGAGTAAGGGCACAAATTATAATGTCAAAAGGGACATTACATAGATCCTATGGATATAAAGGGATAATAAAATATGAACAACTATACGTGTACAAGTTTGGTGACCTCAGTGAAATGGACCAATGTCAATTCACATAGGAGATGATGTGAGCAGACATAGCCATTAGGGACTGAATGAATAGCTTTAAAAAATATGGAGCACCAGGCTCAGTTGGGTTCACTGGTATTTAAGACTGAAATTATGTGATTTTCCTATAATGTCATCTAGAAGATAGAAGCAGAGAGAATACTTAAATCATTATGCAAGGCCAGCATTGCATTATCTCAAAATCAGACATTATAGGAAATCAGACATTATCTCAAAATCAGAGATTATAGGAAAACCCTATAGGCCAGGGTTGGTCAAGATCATATTTTTTTTACAGGAACTTTTAATATAACCCTGTATTGCAAATCAAACTCAATAATGCAGAAAGAGGATTATGTGCTATGACCAAGTGAGATTTATAGCAGGTATATAAAGCTGGTTCAACACTTGGAAAATTAACAAATGTAGACAAGAAGAGGTCAGGGGATGGGGCTTAAAGGAGGGTAATAAGGAAATAGATGTGATCGAAATGTCATATGGAAATATGAAAGAGCCATCACAAAACTCATTACTTTGTAAAATTATGCATATATATACATATATATGTATATATATATATATATATATATTCAATCCTGAAACATAAAATGTAATCAATCACATCAACAGGCTAGAAAAGTTAGATGATTATATTGACAGGTGCCACTGATAAAATTTTTCACCAAACTCTAAGTAGAAGGAAATTTTCAACTTCATAAAAAAAAAAAACTACCAAAAACCCTACAGCTGATGTCAAACTTAATAATGAGAATCTCAAAGCTTTACTAAGTATAAGAAAATATATACTGTCACTGCTTTTCAGCATCTTATCAGGAGCCCAGTAATGCAATAAGAAAAGGAAAACAAAGGTTTATGGACTAAGGAGGAAAAGCAATAATGTCTTTGAAGATGGAATGATTTATGCAGAAAATCTGAAAGGACAACAAACCCTCCTGAAATTAATAAATATGTCAAGTTTTCAGAACACAGCTTATGTATGATATGTCAAGCATTTTTCTATATAACTAAGGAACAAGTAGGATTTGAAATTAAAACAAATTGTCATTTAATTATCATCCCCAGGGCTGGAGATTTGGCTAAGTGGTAGAACGCTTGCCTAGCAAGCTGGAAGCCCTGAGTTCAGTCCTTGGTACCAAAAACAAAAAATAAACCTCCCCTAATTATCATCTCCCAAAATGAAATTTAGGCATAATTTAACATACCTATAAAATCTATATAAGAAATATTACAAAACCTTGAAGAAAGATGTCAGATAGAGAACTGTTCTCTGTTCTGTATAGGAAGGTTCAATACTGTCAGGATGTCACTTTTCCCCAACTTCACCTATAGGCTCAGTACAACCCGTCTCAAATCCCATCAAGTTATTATGTAAGTATTGACAAGCTATATAGAGGCAAAAATAAAGACCCAGAATATGCAACACAATAGTGAAGCACAATATTGAAGTTGGTGGGCTGACATTACCTGACTCCAACACCTACTGTAAAGTTACAGTTATAAAGACAATGTAGTATTGGCAAAAAAAAAAAAAAAAAAAAAAAAAGCAGCTATAGAGTGTGGAGGACCACTTGAGCAGCTGTGCTTGAAAGAATAGAGATTCTCTCCATTTTGGCTGAGCACCAGATCCCTAAACATTAGATACTATCTCAGTAGCATAATGCAAATTACTTTCTCTGCATATGGCAGAGGTAAATGTAGGCCACCCACCTAGCTCAGCTCACTGTACTCACCTACTTCCCACAATTCTCAGTCATTCTTCCTTAAGTCACTCCTCCTCCACTGAATAAAACCCAGGTGCCTCCCTGGGTCAGCTTCTTTGTTCCAGAAAGCCATCTTCATGCCTAGACTTAGGGACCCCAATAATTAAAAATATGTTTTAGTGTCTTTACTTTTGCTGTGGGTTGCACCGGGAGTGGTAGATTGGAATTAACTTGGTGGGATTCCAATAACGTAACTTTGGGATCACAAATATCAACTTTTTGGACTGAGACAAGAACCTTGAGGGGTCTCCATAGAGCAAACAAACCCGTCTAACTGGGGAGCAGCCACTCACACAGCAGAGAGACAGCTTCCACCTCCCTCCCGTCTTTCAGATCTCCAGCACAAGCAATTGGCCAGTGAATTCTAAATCTAGCCAGAAGGGTCACTGCATTGAAATCTAGCAAACACTGCTGTTGTAGAGGAAGTGGCCACAGAAGGAGGTTGAGTCCCATTCCAGTGGATCTGCCATACTATAACCAGGTGGCAGCCAATACAGTTATTTGTGGTTGCATTTGTGAGTGGCACCATGCCTAAAAGTTTGTGCCCACTGTGTTTGTCATAGCTTTAAATCAGTTTGTGCTCATCACCATGCAGAGGTGAGATTTTAACCAGTGTAGGGCAAACACATCTCACAAAAAGCTCTAGCCTCACAAGCCCTGCCTGTGCCAGGTATCTTTATGAGTTTCTCAACCTCAGCTCACTGGCATTTGGAATACAGATGCATTCTTCATTGGAGGGAGGTTGTTTTATGCGTTAGACTATTTACTAGCATCTGATGACAGTAAAATACTCCCTCTTCCCAAGTCCTGAGCACCAAATTTATATCTGAACACTGACACTTCTGTCCTGGGGGATGGAACTGCCTTCCCTTGGAGTCAGTGCTCTAGAACACAGTGTTACCTAGTAACCCAGTGGTGGCACCCCCTCTATGGCAGAGGCCAACTGCACAAGGAAGTAACATCCTATACCCCTAATGACACATTAACCTCTTACTAATATGGTAGAGAAGTATTAAATCAAAGGGAGACTTATTCCTTTGTTGTTCACAATTAGTTTGCAGAAACTGGGTAATGCTTTCTTTGAAAATGGTATTTTATTATACTTATTCTGTTAAACATATTCAGCTTCTTCTTTCTTTTTTGGATTCTTTGTTTTAACAGACATGTAAGGTTTTTGAGGGCCTCCCATTGAAAGTCAGTGACATATTAACACTAAATAGAAAAGAAACTGAACTTACAATCCTTTGGCCTAGGCAGCTTTTAAAAAGATCAGAGATCTATTAGATAAAAATGGATTGGTTGAAATTGAGTGTAGAGCTTGAGCTGGCTGACATTTGGACTTCTGTTCAATAGGGCCAGCCAGATAGCTCAGTGGACTAAAGCGCCTGCTTAGGCAAACTGCAGTGGCTAGGGTTCAATACCTGGTGTGCAGTGCACGCCCTGGTGCACTGAGACTGCAATTGAGACTGGGCATGGTGGTGCACGCTTGTAATCCCCATGCTTGGGAGGTGGAAAACAGGAGGATCACTACGAGTCTAATCTGTGTAGTGAGAACCTGTAGACCCTGTAGACACTGTCCTAAATACATAAAAAAAACAAAAACAAAAACAACTTCCATTCACCTACAAGTATAGAAAAGCTGAGCAAATCCTAAGTTACCACCTTCAATTATGATATAAAGATTTGTGAACTATAATTTTATTCTAAATACAGTGTAATTGTTAATGATTATTTCCCATTTTCAGCTTGAGGACTACTTTCTAATATTCTTTGCCTCATCTAATTTCAAAAAGAAACTTCAGTGGCCAGATTAAAGACAGAAAACTCTTTCTCCTTCTGCCTTTTCTTTTGTTGTACCCTGTGGACTATTTCCTTACTCCAAGGCTCCTTCACTTTCCCAGCCTGCCTTTGTATGATATCACAGGTTTTCAGAGACTTTCCCTCTTCCCTTTCATGCTTGATATCCCCCCAACCCATCAGGCTGACACTATTACTTCCATTTTAAATATAAACAGTCTCAAGAAGTAAAGGGGATCAGCTCAGGACCCAGGGATACTGGATTGTTTTAAATGGGCTCAAACAAGGCAGTTTGGACCCTGATGGACCTATGGAGAAGGGGTAAAAATTGGTCCTGGGGAGCCACTGAGGGTACAGGGATCACTCTGGTACTCAATAGCATGTGGTTGAGAGACAAAATAGATATGCCAGGAAAGGGCACGGGAGGGTCAGTCCTCTGGTCTGTAACTGGGGTCTGGGTGTGCAAGGTGTCATCTGTCAATGGAAGGCTTGGGTCTCCCCAGGAAAGTGCCAGAGCCACTAGAGCACAGGTATGGTAGAAGCCTCATATGTTCAAAAGTGGGTTCTAATATTTTAAAATATGTTTATTCTCTTTTCAAAAGTGAAGGTAACTGGATCATAAGGACTCTATCATCAGTAAATTTACCCGGTAACACCATAATTTGATGGTCTTACTGGAAGGTGGCAGAAATTTAGGAGAGAAACTTAGCTGAGGGAGGGAGTGACTCCAGGGACTGTATTTTGTCCTTGGTCACATCTGTTCAGATTCTTCTGCTCTCTTCCTAAGCTGCTGAGCAGTGAGCAGCCCTCCTCCTCTGCATCCTACTGTGATGCTTCTGCCTCACCCCAAGCCCATGGCAATGAAGCCAGATGACAATGGAGTGAAATCCAGGAATCAAAATAAATCCCCCCTCCCCTACATTGCCTTTCTCAGGCATCTAGCACAGTGATGAAAAGTTGACTAATACACTTGCCACCTTGTAAACCTCCCATAAGCTGCATCTGTAAATACTTCATCAGAGACCACACAGCCACTGAGAAAAGGCAGTCATCTTCAGTGACCTCAGAGAAAAGGTTCAGGCAAGGTGCTAGGGCAGTGGCCCCACCATGATAGAGCACCTGGGTACAACTTGCAGGAAGGCAGTGGTCCTTTCTCATGTTGAATTTCAGAGTCCTCCTCCAGTGAGGGTCAAGCAGATCCCCCAAAGCTGTTATTTCCTCTTTTGATGTCAGGAGTGCAGCTTCCATAGCGTGGTCCATGGATGAACCCGCTTGTCTCCTTATTTCACATGTAGAAGGGCCATGAAAACATGGTCCTGGGGAGCAGGCACCCCTTGCTACATCACAGCTGATTCTGCAGCAGCACTGATCCTCCACAGCTACTACTCCAGCATGTAGAGATGCAACCACAAGATCCAGGCTCTTTACACTCTACTCCACCAGAGCCTGCAAAATTCTTTCCTACTGAGACCCCCAGGAGCAAGCTAGCAGATGGGATGGCTTAGATAAAAACTGTGACTCAGCTGTTGGTTTTAAATATTCACCTATAAAAGGAGTTCTAGAAGGAGGTTGCTGAGATTATCAAATCTCTGTTATTAAAAAGGGCACCTTGCTTGATGGCAGGGTCCAGGCTTCCTAATGGGAAAGAGGATAGATCACTGATGATGAACTGGTACTGGTTTCTTCAACTCACTGATGATATTTCCTACCAAAGATGTCAGGGATTATAATTGAAACAAAATTGGAGAAAATTTCTATAGAAAACTACTGGGAGAAAAAGAAATCATTTCATAAGTTCTCTTTCTTTTTCTTTTGTTGCATTCTTTTTTTATGAATTTAGGACAGGGTCTACAGTGTGTTCAGGGTCTCACTATGTAGATCGGACTCATAGTGATTCTGTTTTCAGCCTCCCAGGTGCTGGGATTACAGGTGTGTGCCACCATGCCCAGTCTCAATCGCTATGTCAGCACACCCCAGGGGCAGGGCCAACACGGCACACTGGAGATTGGACCCCAGCCACTGTGCCCTGCCTAAGCAGGTGCTTTAGTCTGCTGAGCTATCTGGTCAGCTCTCTTTTGTTGTACTCTTGATGGTGATTTTTCTCTTCTTTGTCGGAAATGTTTTTGTCAATATTTTAGCTTTCTGAGCTCTCTAAGAGAACAAAGTTTGGTTTGGTGATTGGAAGTGGTTCCTTGTGGCACTGGCTGACTGTCTATGCCTTTGGCCAGGGCTGTCATGGCCCTTCCTCTAAACCTTGAATATATATATCTATATTAAGTGTTATTTACAATGTTGCTATGCCATTTGGTTGGCTGTGTCTTCACACGCGGAGGCCCTGCATGTGCACTCTTGCATTTCTGGTCCTTTGCATCTCCTGTCTACCCCAGCACGCCCTGAGTTGAGGAGAAAGTGAGTTACTTGTGACTTGGCAATGCTGTTCTCTAACAGATGTCGGGGACTCTGAGGTTCTTTCTCTAGTGCCTTTTCTGGGTTATGTGTGTACTTGGAGACTGACAGTGCTATACATCTTTTTGATGCATTTAAGATGCAGATTGGATTTCATTTGAAATTAAACTAAAAGTTTCTGCTCCAGATCATTCTAATGGTATCCATGGCATTCTCATGTAGTTCAAAAATGGCCCAAACAGGCTCAGAATGTCCACTGGGAAATGAGATATGATCCTTTCAGAAGGTTTTCATACAAAGATTATGTATTGTATTAGAAAGTGCACTCCAAAACTTCCACATTATTGCTCTTTATTTGCATGGTGGTCATCATCATTTGTAGAACTTTGTTAAGAAAAAAAAAAGCCTTTTGCCATTTTGTAGCATAAATGATCTAGATTCTCTTAAGCAATTAACACCTTAATAAAAAAAGAAAAAGAGGATTATAAGAGACTCAGGAATTCAACCATTAATGCAATACATGGGCCTTATTTGAGTCATGATTTACACAAGTGAAATAGCTTCCCTATCCATAGTGTCCATCTATGGATTCAACCAGCCACAGTTCAAACGTATCTTTAAAGAGGCTGGCAAGCTTAGACAGGCACAGGGGAGCACAGTTTGACCCAGGGCACCGCAAGTCATGCCAGCCCCACCCTCAGGGTGGGCTGAGCTGGCCAAAATAATAATAATAATAATAATAATAATAATAATAATATCTTTAAAAAATCTTACCTTTACTGGACATGTGCATTCAGTAAAGAATATTGTCTAATAATTATTCACATAGCATTTACATGGTGTTAGTATAAGCAAAGAAAAATAGTGTAGATTCTATGCAGTTATATACCATTTTATATAAAAGACTTAAACACCCGCACTTTGGTGTCTATGGGGGATGGGTACCAGGATGCCCTTTCTCGGATGTCAACAGATGATTATATAACACACGCATGAAGCATTTAAGGATTAGCTAATAGTGAAAAGTCATTCACTTTAAGTGTGATAATGATATGATAGTTATACTTTTAATGATGTCTTTAGCATCTAGAGATGCCTGTTAATATATTTACAGATATCTAGTGTTTCCTATTAAATAATGTTACAAAAATAGGGAGGGACCAGTGAATCAACAAAATAGAAGGAAAAAAATGCCAGGAACTGCTGAAGGCGGGTGGTCATGAATATAGGGAAGTTTATTGTACTCATCTCTTTTTTGTTTGCTTGGAAAATTCCATATTTTTTAAAAGAGAATTTTCTTCCTGGTAGAAATGGAAAACAGGCGTGGGCAAATATCGTTCCAGCTGATAGAACAGGATCTTAGGGCCTTGATCTCTGCCACTAAAAAATACTTTCTAAAATATGAAGTTCCAGCAGGAAAGTATAAAAATGAGGTATAAAAAGTAAAGTCATATTAATATGCTGAGCTGTAAAAGGCTCAAGCCAACAACTGCTGACATTGCCAGTCCTACGAATAACCCACTACTATTACGGACTGCTGGACTATATTGGATTATTTTGCTGAATTCACGCACCTACAATACTTAAATGGCAATGGAATACCCATCTCTGACAAAACTAAATTAAAAAAAAGGAGATACAAATGAAGGACCATTTTGTATCTGTATACACAAAATAGTTAGGTTAGATATACAGCTACTTTCTCTTAATTCATTGAGAAGAAAGATGTGTACTAATAGTGTTTGGACAGGATATCATGTCTGCATCTTGTGCTATGAATAAGCACTAAGAAGATAACAATATGCAATGTACTAATTATTGAAACTGTCCTGTTAGTCGGTTTTGAAGCTGTCTCATTGCTATCTGTTTCTCAATAAAAGTAATGAAAAAAGAAAAAGAAAAAAATAAAATATGAAGTTGTTTTTGAACAGTGACAAAGTTTCATTCATCATTCTAATGCCCATTGTGTTAACTAATGCTCCCAAGGTTTTATTCACATATTTCCCGTCTTTGGAAATATGAACATTTAAGATATAACATCTTCATAAGTTGACCCTTCACAAATCGTCTGATCACCCTAGCAATACTCCACGTCCCAGGGTTTACTTTGCCTTGTTTCAGCATTGATCCTACAAACTGCCTTCTGTTGAGTGTTTGTGTGACATATGATATATCTATATATCTTTTTCCACTCTTTTGCTTTCAGCCTATTGGTATTTAAAGTCCATTTCTGGAAATAGCTTTTGTATCCAGTTTAATAATCTCTATTAGTGTGCTCGCTTCGGCAACACATATACTAAAATAATCTCTATTAGTAATTAATCCATTTATAGTTAATAGTTGGGTTTAGTCTGTCATTTTGCTATTTGTTGCCTTCTATTTGTCTTCTCTGTTATTTGATTTTGTTCTCAGAAATGTAATACACAGACTACCTAGCAAGGAAAGAAGCTCCCCCAGTAGGGGTAGATGCAGACATCCAGGAAAAGTCATTATACCATGTAGTAGAAAACTCTGCTTCCTTGGGGCATAAATTCAATATGAGGCAACTTTGAGTAGTGTCATACCAGCCCTGCCCCTTTTTGTCTGGACCTCACAGCTAAGGCCACCACTGCCTACCACCAGACTCAGTTCAGCATGATTATTGATCCACCTGAGAAATACACAAATGTCTTTAATTATAAGATGTTGTTAGTTAAAGCCAGTGGTGCTTAGGGTTATGTCACTAGGCCCAGGATTTGAGGACAACAATCAGTGACACACAACCTGGGGCACCAACCCATGGTCAAGAAATCACACCTATAAAAACGAAATATAGGAAGTAAAGCGAAGCTGTTATGTTGAGCTGTAGGGGACTCAGGTCAACAATTTCTGACATTGCCAGTCAAGCGGAAGACCCAATACTACTATGGGCTACTGGACTCTTTTAGAATATTTTGCTGAGTTTGCACACCTATAATATTCAAATAACGGAACTTAACAAAAAAGGGGATACAGATGAATGTCCATTTTGTATCTGTGTATTCAAAGTGGTTAGGATAGATATATAGTTACATTCTCTTAATGAATAGAGGGATTTGTTGTAATAGTGTTTGTAAATAGGATATCATGTCCGCATCTTGTACAGCAATTAACCACTAGGAAGAATGTATGCAATGTGTGAATTATTGAAATTGTCCTACCAATTTGATTTGAAACTGTCTCATTGCTATTTATCAATAAAATCATGGGAAAAAAATAAAAGTAAAAATAAATCACACCTGCCTTCCCATTTCACCTGTGGCCCTAGGTCATTCTGTGGATCAGTGACCTTGCTTTGGATTCTACTCCTGTCTAGCTGTTTCTATCTCCATCCCCCATATTCTAGTCCTCATCCAGAATGGGAGCCTTGTCCTGTCCTCTGGCTGAGTCATAAAGTGACCAGCTGTCCTCTGTTCCTGCTCAACCTTTCCTCTTGGGCACAGCACCTTAAATATCCCCTTACACCTACAAAGTCTACCCCTGCAGCCCTAGGCCAGTCTTACCTACCAAGCTGGCCATGTGAGTTACAAGCTCTTTCTCCACTCACTCTATTTTACCTCATGCAAAGCTTTTGTGCTCTAACAGCTTAGACAAGCCATGCCCTTAAGGACTATGCTCAGCTCAGGGATCCACAACAGTGTGTGGATTACAGAATTACTTTCTTAAGATATGGATTCAGATAATAAAGTCTTTGGAAAATGTAATGTGAAAAATAGTCCAGGGAGTTAGGAATGTTTGGCTTGTGATGGAAATGACCTTGGAAAACAGGAAATGGATTTCTTCTGTGTAACCCAGAGGCAAGAGTTAAAGCCATGTGTGTTCTGTTGCCTTGGAAGATATACAGGTACCTTTCCTGTCCCAAAGGCATTCCCACCTGTCCCAGTAGAGCTGTGCTTGAGAAGACTAGACATCAGCACTGTCGCATGGCTTGTCCTGTGAGTTGTGTCAGGAGGGGCGTCTTCGCTTGCCAGATGATCTGCAGAGGCTTTGCCTTCACCAGGCAAGAGGTTGCCCACGGTGCTTCAGGTAGGGCAGCTCAGTGGGTATGGATTTTGGATTTTTTTTTTTTTATAATGGACCACAAAGGATTTTAATGAGGGAAAAGGAGATCTTGATTGGTTTTTTTGACCAGGATTGGTAACCTATTATTGCATATAAGCTAAAGAGGCATGAAGAAGAGGCCAACTTGGGGACTTTAACTTTTCTGTCCCACTGGCTGGATTTTCCAGCATCTCTGCCTTGTGTCCTTCTCTCTGGAGTCTCTGAGCTTTTGCTCCCTTTTTGGGCTCCCCATGACTGTTGTTTCTCTTAGAACATCTCAGCCTTCTAAGCTGCCTGTACCCTGAACAGTGTGGGCAGCTTCTTTTCTACAGCACACAGATGTTGAGGGTAGGGGATTGAATTACCAAAACAGTTTCTGGAGCTCCAAGCCAGATCTCCCAACTATGTCTGCTCACCACTGCCACAGCTAGTTCTCACTTCACAGAACTACAAGTCTCTGTCTGTCTGATTTAGGCAGCATTGGAAGTGAACCCAGGGCCTTTGTACGAAGCTACACTCCCAACCTTTTAAAATGCTTTATTTTGATACTGAATTGTTAAGTTTCCCAGGCTGGGCTCAAACTTGTAATCTTTTTGCATCAGACTCCTGAAGTGCTGGGACTACCAGATACACCACAAGGCCCAGCTAGAAATCTAAGTCTTGACTGAGAATCTCTAGCTGTGCTCCATTTCACAGTTTCTTATCCACTGCCCCTCCAGTCTGAAGGTTATAGCTGAGCACGCATTTTGGAGAGTCCAATACATAGTCACCCACAGATCATCACAGGACAGTAAGTTACAGTGTGGATACTCCAGTTGAAAAGCAAGTGCCCAACTGTACCATTCATACTAAGAAGTCAGGATTTGTAGAGATCCATAGAGAGGGAATGGATTAGGACCAGGAAAATGGAAGTGCACCCCAGGGCCCTTGTGAAGCATGCACCTGGCTGTTGCACTTAATCTATTCTCAGAATCATTGGGGTTTAGATATTCTTAGCCGAAGTGAAACGTGACAGCTCAGCTGCCATGGCAACACAGTTATGAATTCTGTTTTGGCAAGGAGTTTTCATTTCATAAGGCATTCTAGGATTTCTCCTTCAACCCACAAGTGTAGAATTTCTTAAATCATAACAGAAAAAAAAATAACAAGCTCATTTCTACTCAAAAGCAGTTGCTAACTCCCAGTACAATACTTTGTCTTAAACCACACAGTATGGCAAAGTGGCTTAAAGATAGAATTGGAAATATGAAATGCCCTCTTTCTGTCTCCTTTGTAGCTCTCTGGGAGAGCTGAAAGGTCCTAAACCTTGGGTTTATTGAGAAGGCTGCACAGTCCATGCTAATTGTGCCAGGTGCTCAATGCAGAAATCAAGGCCACTTTATTCTAAAGCATCTAAAACCAGCCTCCTTCAAAGCACAAAATTGAACTTACACCTGACTGCCACCAAAACTAATGTTGCACTAATCCACACTGTAACTCTTTCTCAGTCATGTTCTGTATATGATATGTGAGACTCTTCAAATTAGGTGGTCATCTTGGAGAAGAGTGAAGAATCTAAGCACAAGAGAGTAGCTGTAGTCTCCAGGTTTTATTACAAAACATGTAAGTTCCAAGAGAGCTGAGGCATATGAACTGCTTGGTTCAGGTATCTTTATTAACATTCCTAAAAATATCATAGCAGAAGGGGTTTTGTCCAGGGACTATGCTTGGAGCAGTGGTACTGACTTGTAAGGGACAGATGAATGTTCGCTGGATAGCAGTTTCCTGACATGGAGGCAGGGTGGTGGGTGAAAACATAGATGTCAAACACAGATGCAGGCTTCATAGAGCTTTACATGGTACAATGAAGTGAAGCCAAGCATATAAGTAATTGTGGTACATACCCCAAGGGTGGCCCAGTCTGAGGACCTCTTAACAAATATATCATCATTGGTTTTAAATCTTACTTCTGCAGGATAAATGCAAAAAGAGAGGTTCCAAGAGACACAGGAGGCAAAAAGTAGTATATTTTATGGCTAAGAGATCCTGAAATGGTGTCATGAAGGTGCCATGGGAGACAGGCCCAGGGTGGGGACCATCGCAGCTGGTAGAGGAGGGGTGGTAGGATGGTTATGCTGGGAAGGAGTGTCTGAAGCAGTGCTTGGAGTATATTCAGAGAACAGCAATGATGGTTCAGTAGGGCTATGATCTCAGTATTTGTGAAGAAGTAATGATTCTAAAGAGGCAGAGCCACTTTAGAGCCATCTATCTCCTGTTGGTTTCTAGTGGCCTCTGAAGGTGTCTGAGCAGAGACATGATGTAATGCAAGTGTGCTGGCATGTGTTCTCCACGTGGGAACATCACCCAGATTATTTTCCCTTCCAGAAGATTAAATTTACAGATGGTGGCCCGTGGGGAGTCTGTGGAAGGTGATTCCAATTTGGTTTCCTCTACTCAATTTCTTGCCTGTGTTCCGAAGCCTTCACACTATCCAGATGGTCTGCTTCCCCCAAATGACTTTTAAAAATAAGTGATTTCTGCTTCCAGTCCACCAAGGGATTGTCTTTCTTATCTCACTCATGAAGAAGGGAGGGAAGGAAAGGATGCCATAATTTGTATATTGAACATTTGGCAAGTATCATAACAAGAGGATGCTTTTCTGAGTCCAGAAGGCCCCAGGCTCCCTTTCTCGGCTGTAAACTGGCATTTGGGGAAGCTCTTTTTCTGCACATTCCAAACTTTGAGACACAACAATAAAGTCAGCATTTTCTGTCTGACTGAGCCAAAGGGAAGAGGTTAGAAGCTGATGCTCATTAAGATTCAGACAACCACTCACCTGACTCCTCCTCTGTACCACATCCTGGGATAACAAACATTCCCAGTTCTCACTACAGGCATGGAGAGGGTGGTAGGAGAGTACATTATGGAGCAAAGGAAGAGAGGAGGGCCACAAGGCAAAAAAACTTCAGGAGCCGAGTGTGACAGCGTCTCCTGTGGCCTTCCAAGGACCAGGCCCTTGCCAGCCTCCTTTTTAATCCTCACCACCACTCAGACTGACACCCAAGGCTCCAGGTCAGGAGAACAGACTCCTGAAGGCACGCAGCTGCTGAGATGTACGGTGTTCTGGGTAAGGTTCCAAAGCAGCTCCTGATGCAAAGAAGCAAAGAGGCAGCACTAGGAGGAGCCTTGGGGCCCAGCACAGGGGCAGCTCCTGAGCCCCAGGCCAGGCAGATCCCCGAGGGTCTGAAAGGAGGTTGGCAAGCCAGCCTGAGAATAACAAGTGGGACTCTGTGCCCTGAGGTTAGGTTACGTTGGGTGCTAGGGCACCAGCCCAGCGCCTCTGGAGGCAAGCGAAGAACCACCTGGAAGAGAAAGTCTATATTTAAGAAAGCAGAGGCTGAGTGGGTGCTGAGAGGGACTTGTGAGGGGTGCAAGTGCCCAGGGAGTTCAGGATGAGGCTTGGGAGGGGCCCGTGATGATGACAAGGTAACAGCATGAATGTACTTAAATGTACAGTTAATGTGTAAAATGCGTCCTTAGCCATGGTTAAGATGGTCAGTTTATGCTCTGTATATTTTACCACAATAATTTTAGTTTTCAACAGTTCCAGGGACTGGGTGCACAATGGCACAAGTGTGCTTAGCACTGCTGAACTGTACACTTGAAATGCTGAAAATGCTAATATTCTATTTATTTTACCACTGTACAAAAAAAAAAATAAACAAAAAGATAAGGCCTTGCTTTTCCAGTGGTCAGTGCAGACTGGGAGGGGGAAGGGCTTCCTGGTTCCCATTCAGCTCCAGGGCCCTGGGCCTAGGGCGGACCTTACAGCAAACAAACAGGCCCAGGCTGCTTGGGACAGGAGCAGAGCACAGAGGCAGCTCCGCCCAGAGGAAGTATAAAGTTCATGAGTCCAAAGGTCGTCTGCTCTCAGACTGCCATGGAATTTGATGTTCATTAACTCTGAGTTTTTAAAAGCTCAAACTGACATTCTCCTTCACTTAAGTTGCCTCCTTAATTCATTTTAAATTGAATCCCCAGACTACTCACAAGTAGGATTATAGAGGATGAGAAACCAGTCATCTGGAATGGTGCTCTTAAGCTTTATTTTTCTGATGACTGAAACCATGTCCCAAGAAAATGTCATCATCTGTAGTTTGCCCATGTTTTTCTTGAGAGGGGCTGGGAAGGGTGGTACTGAGGAGGATGCCCTTGTGTGTGCTGCCAGGACCTGGCGAGCGGTGAGACCACTGGGGCCGCCTGGCTCCTGCACCCCTGGCTTGCACAGGGCGTTGCCTTATTTAAGATCTCCAGTGCTCCCATAGGTAAGCAGCCTGTCAAGCATGGGAACATAATCTTTTAAGACAGATGGTATGATTTCCAATTTAAAGCTCATCTCTTATCACAAGGTTTCAGTCAAGTGATTTCAGCTCACAGAGCTTCATTTTTATAATCTATAAAGTGCAGGGGGGGTGTAGTAGCAAACTGCCACATGGATTCAATATCAAAATTTAATAGAATATTTCCCAGTCTCCTAACACTGTACATAGTACACTAAATGCCCAATAAACAGTATTTTTAACACCAGAATTCCAGGAAGGGGGTCGCAAGTCTAGGGAGCTTTCTGCCCTAAGTAGATAACCACACCTTCCCAGAGCTCCAAGCAGCCCCAAACATGGGCACTTCATGTCCCAAAGCCTCTGCGTGCTTAGCAACTGCTCCTTTTTCACTTGACACAACACAATCCTGTAAAACGCTTCCAGAACCACTGGATGGAATTTGTGACTTGTGGCTGGGAAACCTCGACTCCACTCGTCATGAGGCTCTAAGCCCACTACCCATCCCCAGTGTTTTCTGAGCAAAGCTTTTTCTTACCTAAAATGGCCCATATGAAGTCTCTGTGATCCCCACAGGATGAGTACTTAATCACAGCACATGTCCGCAGGAGCTGAATGCAGCTCTGTGGAGCAGTAAGTTCTGCCGAGCAAGTAGAGACAGGAGTAAGAAGCACTGAGACATCAAGTGTAAGCTGCAGGAGTATAAGCGGTGCTGATAAGCACACAAAGGTTGAAACTCTAAAAAGACGCCTTGTGTCTCATCACACAAGACAAGCATGTGTGAGCACACCATTTGTGTAAAAAAGTGTCAGCCCTACACACAGTCCTGAACCCCTCCGCAGTAATGACCATGCTGACCATGAAGGTCATACCAGCCACTGGCTAGTCCCATACACACAAATGCCCAGGCCCGTCAAAACTAGTTAAGTGAGCTTTCTTTTTCATGAATGGTATTACACTATATGGCTCTAAAACTCAATAGGTTTGTTTTCATTTGGTAATGCCTTGTGGACCTCTTTCCTTTTCATATTTTTGATTGCATACAACATTACACAGAGTTAATGAACTATAAATTATTTATTAATCTGCTTTTTTTTTTTTTAAGATAAGGTCTTGCTATATGTTCCAGGCCAGTCTTGAACTCACTATGTAACCCAAACTGTTACTGGGTCTTATGGTAATCCTCCATCCTCAGCCTCCCAAGTATGAGGATTACAGGCATGTGCCACCATGCCTGACCATAAATCATTCACTTACTGATGGGCAGTAAAGTTGTTTCCTACTTTTTTGGGTCTACAGTGAACATCTTTGTTCATCTCCTTTTTGAATATTTATGTATTTTTTTCATAAAACAATAATGAAAAAACAGTAAAACACAACTTTATAGGTTAAATCCATAATGAAACATAAAATTTTATGGCTTTATTCCCTGACTAGGAATAAAAGAAAGATAGAATCAAGTATGTTTTTAAGAAAAGATGGACAGAGAGACTGCTCAGAGGTAAGGAAGTAATACTTCAAACTGTTGTTTTAGGTATCACTTTTTAAAAAATGTATTTAGTACAGGGTTTACAGGGTCTCACTACTCAGATCGGACTTGTAGTGATTCTCCTGTTTTTCAGCCTCCCAAGTGCTGGGACTACAGGCATGCACTACCTCACCCAGTCTCAATTGCTGTCTCAGTGTGCCTCAGGGTCAGGGCTGGCCTGGCACCCTGAGGATACAACTCTGGTCCCTTCATCTGCTTAAGCAGACACTTCAGTCTGCTGAGCTATCTGGCTGGCCCTTAAGTAATAATCAAACATTAGTCTGTAGTTTTTGATTCATTCAAAATATGTATGGAACTGTGTAGGTCTCATACTGTATTTTAAGAACTCCATAGAATCTTTTTGTATTGTAAAAGTTTTGGCCAAGAATTTTTTGAAATAAAATCTTGTCACTTGTTTCATAACTAATAAAAGCCACACGATGCTGGCAATCTAACCCACAGCTAAACAGAACAGAGCAGGTCCAATCTGACCTTTGTCTGAATCATAGATGGAGGAGGCAATACAAACAGGTGGGGAAAGGCAGAGTACAATGTTGTCTCGGCTCATAAATGCTTTTGTTAGTGAATCATTTGGTTATCAAACAGAAGCATTTAGCAAAATTTTTTTTCTTTTTTGGAGCCAGAGATTGAACCCAGGTCCTTGTGCTTGCCAGGGAAGCGCTTATTCTTGCCAAGGAAGCCATTTCCCTCACCCGACATTTGGCAAAATTTTGTTTCTGTTTACAAACTTTGCATCAGGTGACAAACACAAATCCTTTAATGTTACTTACAATAGTACAAAATTTAAAAACCATTTGAGAGTCCCAAACAGAGAATATCTTTAAGGAAATTAAGGAATAATCTTACATGAAATAGCTGTAATCATTAGACCAATGAAAATCCTAGGTTTTAGTTATTTCTACGCAGTAGAAACTTTGAAGGGCAAAGATCACCAACAAAACCAAGCCAGTGTTTTAAGAAATAGGCATCAGCAAGTGGCAGAATAGGACTCTCCTGCATTCATCTTCCCTATACAAAAGACATTTCACAAGACCTAAAAACAGCAGATGATTGATCACAGTAGATGTAGCACAGAAATAAGAAAAAACCACTAAAGAGGGTAAAGGCTGCTTCTGCATCAGTCAGCACATCACATGTATATAACCTCTCAGCCAGCACAGTGCAGATAGATGTCTTGCCACTTGGGGAAAGTGAGGGGAATGAACACCAAACTTTGCCTTAGCCTCCACCACTGGACTCACCCCACTAAAAGCTGGTGCCATGCAGTTCTTTTGGGCACCAAACTCTAAGCCAACACTATTGGACCGAGCCTTTAGGCATACCCCATCACTAGGCTTGGCAGCAGACAGGTAGGTGCACACAGACTTAATTAACAGCTACTATCTACAAACTCAGCATCCAGGGTTGTCCACTCTCAGGCCAGTCCATGTGGCCCAGACCACAGGCTTGTGTC
Organism: Octodon degus; assembly: GCF_000260255.1. Lineage (NCBI taxonomy): Eukaryota > Metazoa > Chordata > Mammalia > Rodentia > Octodontidae > Octodon > Octodon degus. The sequence continues at coordinate 427,816 of NW_004524900.1, forward strand.
AGGTTCCAAAAGACGTGAGCAAGGTCAGCTCACATAGCCCCAGGTCTCGGGCATGCCCTAGTAACAGGTTGGCATCCTTAACCTCAACTACTAGGCTGATACTTGCAGACAAAAGTTAGATGTCTAATGCCAAAATGGCCTACATTCCTTTAGTGCCAGTGTTCAGTTATATTCTACTACATTCAATACAGAGGCAGCCAAAGTCAATTCTCATGGATCTAGGTTCCACACATTCCCCAACACCAGACCAGCCCCATGGACCAGGCTCCAGTAGACCCCATGTGTTACCTCGCTCCACAAATCCAAGTACTGGACTAACTCCAGCAGACCCTAGTGTCAATTCAGTCCCTGTGGACTTGGCCTTTAGCCTGGCCTCTGTGGATCTACTTAACATGTTTACACTAGTTGATCTAGGTGCCAAGGACAGGCTATTGGTAACCAGACAAAACCAACCTTCAAAGACTTAGTTCCTCAACTGTGGAGATATCACATGTGACCACCAGATCAAGAACAGTCAAGAAAACGTGAAAACATCAAGAAACTATATAAATCTAAATACCTACCTTAAAGAGCTAGAGGTGTATGAACTGCCTCATAACCCAAACTAACTATTTTAAGGAAACCTAGTAAACTTCAAGAAATATAGAGAAACAATTGAAAATATCAGGAAAATAATAAAACAAATTTAATAGAGTGATAGAAATTAATGGATTAGGAGAGCTTAAAAATACAATGAATGAAGTAAAAAATTATCTAGAAGATCTATAGCTGAACTGGTCAAGCAGAACAAAGAATCTGTAAATTTAAATAATACAAGTTATTTGAAAATATAGTCAGAAGAGCAGAAAATACAAAAGAATGAAGAAAACTTAGAATTTATGGAATAGCATTAAAAGAACAAAATCCCAACTATAGGAGTTCAAAAAGGAGAGACAGAAGAACACAAAACATGTTTAAAGAAATAACAGCAAAAAACTTTCCAAATCTGATCAAAGATACTATTATCCAAATAGAGAAAGGTAAAAGGTCTCCAATCAGATATAAACAAGATTACACCAAACACATTATAATCACACACTCATTAATCTGGGACTGAGAGAGGATTCTTAGAGCTGCGAAAGAAGACAAGCAAAACACACAAGGAATTCCAATAAAATTAGCTGCGAATTTCTTATGAGAAATCACGTAGACCAAGAGAGAGTGGAATGACAAAGAGCTGAAAGAAGAAAGTGCCAACCATAAAAATTATTCCCAGCAAAATTATTCTTCAGAAATGAATAAAGGAAAGATAAAGATTTTTTCTAGACAAACAAAAGCCGAGGGAATTCACCATCACTAAAAAATTTCTTACAAAAAATGGTGTAGAGATTTCTCCAAGATGAAAGAATAGGACACTGGTAATGTAAGAACATATTAGTGAGTAAGCATATAGTCAAATACAGAATAACCTAATGTGGTAATGTAAGTCCCTTAGATCTTTAGTGTGAAAGAGACAAAAACATGAAAATAACAGTTATAGTAAGTTACTAAGAGACTCAGAATATAGAAAGATAAATTGTGACATCAAAAATATAAAACATGGGGTAAGGAGGAGTAAAACTGTAGTCCTTTTTAATATAATCATTTCATAGTTTAAAACTAACCACTCTAATTATAAAATGCTTTATACAAGCCTAGTGTTATAAACAAAGTAAAAACCTATAGTAGATATACATGTGATAAAAAGAAATAAAAAACACTAGAGAAACAAGAGAAGAAGAAAAAAAAATCCCACAAAACAGAATGCAACAAGACACCAGTATTAAGTCTTTATCAATAACTCCTTTGAATGTAAATGTTTTAAATTACCTGATCAAAAGGCATAGAGTGGTGGCTGAATTGATTTTTTTTTAAAAAAGATCCAACTATAAGTAGCCACAACAGATTCACTTCATATTTAAGAACATATATGGATTAAAAGTAAAAAAAAAAATATTCCATGAAAATGGAACCCCCAAAGCAGCAAGAGTAGCTACACTTAAAAAAACTGACTTTAAATAGAAAAGTCTAAGGGCTGGCCAAATAGCTCATTGGATTAAAGCGCCTGCAAGCAGGTGCAGGGGCCCAGCTTCAATCCCTGCCCTGCCCCTGGGGCACACTGAGACAGCATTTGAGACTGGGCACAGTGGGAGGCTGTAATACAGGCAGATCACTATGAGCCCAATCTAGTAGAGAGACCTGGAACACCCTGTAGACCTTGCCCTAAAATACAAAAATAAATAAATAAATATATTAATTCATTAATTAATTTAAAAAAGTCTAGAACAAGATGAAGTCATTAGGAAATGACAAGAGGGCTGGATTCATGAAGAGGAGATACTATTGTAAATATATGCACAAAACATCAGAACATCTAGATATATAAAGCAAATATTATTAAGTTAAAAAGACACTGCCAGCAACAAAGGACATCAATACCCTGCTTGCAACAATGGATATATCAACCAGACAGAAAAATTCATAAGGAAACATCAGATTTAAGCTATGTTTTATTTTTATTTTTTAAAGCTACATTTTAGTCCAAATGTATCAAACAGAAACATATAGGTTATGTCAGGATATACATTCTTCTGAAATGCCTATGCCACATTGCACAAGCTAGATTTGTTTGGCCACAAATATTAACAAATTTAGAAGACTAAACCAATTCAAATATCTTTTCCAACCACAGTGCTATGAAACTACAAATCAGCAACAAAGTAACTTCAGAAAAACCAAAAATATATAGAAATTAAACAACCTGACCTTCAATATGTAAAACGCCAAATAAGTAAAAAGGAAATGAAAACATGAGATAAAATAAATATGGAAATTATATATCAAAACTTATGGGAAGTACCAAAACAGTTTTATAGTAATAAACACCTAAATCAAAAAAGAAAAAAGATCCCAAATTAAAAAAAAAAACCAAACAATTATACCTTAAGGAAGCAGGAAAAGAAAAAGCTAAGTTCAAAGATAGTAAAAGAAGGAAAATAATAAACATCAAGACAAATACATCAAGGGAGAGACACGAAAACAGTATAAACCAGTCCAACAGATGTAAACATTGTGTTGTTTCCCTAGAGTAAGAAACTGAAAGGGCAAATAAGATCCAAAAGACATTGGAACACAATCTAATAGACATTGTAAAAGGGAAAGAAATGGCTCAAGAGGGAAGAAGAACTGGGATGGGGGAAAGGAGAAAAGAAAAAGGAAACATACAAGATAGCTAAGATAATTGTATTACTAATTTCTATTAGTTTATTAAAAAGAACAGGTAGTACTTACATTGTTTGATCAATTTCGCATGCCTGTATCTGGTAATCTGAGCAACTACTTTGAAGATGATAATATACAATATATAGCCATCATTAATTTCCTATCATCTTGTTTTGAAATGCTGTATAGTTTTAATTATTTTTTCTTTGAAAAACTATAAAAGATTAATGAGATGGTGTTTTGAGTAGGTAATATTGACAAACCTTTAACTAGACTAAAGAAGAGAGAAGACCCACATCATTAGAAGAGATAATCTAACTAATATTACAGAAATACAAGTGAATCACAAACTAATATAAGTAATAATATGCCAAACAAATTGGACAGCCTAGGACAGTGGTGACATAATGGCTTTATACCCTGACCAGGAATAAAAGAAAGATAGGATCAAGTATGTTTTTAAGAAAAAATGGACAGGGAGACTGCTCAGAGGTAAGGAAGTAATACTTTACACTATTTTTATTTAAAGTGTGCCTCAGCAGACTGTTTATATCATTGACAAGTTCATTTCACTGCGTAAAAGAAAAGGACAAATTCCTAGATTCATGTAACTTACCAACACAAAATATAAAGCATTAGGAAACCTGAACTAAGGAAGGAGACTGAATCTATAACTTAAAAACTAAATAAAACCTCCCATCAAAGAAATGTCCGGGGGTGGGTGGGCGGCAGGAAGATAGCTCAGTAGAATAAGTACTTGCCTGGCAAGTGCAAGGTCCTGAGTTCAATCCCTGGTCCCGCAAAAAACCCAAAACACACACA
>NW_004524900.1:432077-455674 GCF_000260255.1 Octodon degus
CACAAAATATTTAAAGAATAACTAACATCATTCCTTCTCAGACTCTTCCAAAAAGATGAGTAAAAGGGTTAACTTATTTCATGTAGCCAGCATTACCCCGATAGAATAACTAGACCAGGGCATATTAAAAAAAAAATTGCAGGCTAAAATTTCTATTGCAAATAGTTGCAAAACTCCTTAAATACTAACAAATTACCTTTTGGCTAGAAGTATAATCTTCCAGTAATTTGCCAAAGTGATGAACAGAAAGGAAAGGGGGAGAGGAACCCAGTATATGTTCTCTAGGTATTTTAGAAAACACAGGGTTGAGGCCAAGGATGTAGCTCAGTGCCTGCCTGGAAAGTCCAATGTCCTGAGTTCAAATTCCTGGTACCAACAAAAGAAAGAAAGAAAACATAGGTTTTTTCTTTGGCCACATATATGCAAGTCCACGAAAAGAAAAAAGTGATACTGTAGACATCAAAGGAGTGAGTACTTTTCAAAAAAGGAATGCTTCACAAATCTTACCATGGTAAAATTGGAAGAGTCTACAGTGTTACCCAACATGCTGCTAGCATTGTTGTAAACAAACAAGTTAAGGGCAAGATACTTGCCAACAGAATTAATGTGCATATTGAGCATGTTAAGGACCCAGAATCAAGATTGCTTTCTGAAGCACAGCAAAGAAAATGATCAGAAAAAAATAAAGAAGCCAAAGGAAATGTACATAGGTTTAACTGAACACCAGTCTGTCCTGCCCAGATAAGGACACTTTGTGAGAAGCAATCTGCAGGAGCCTGGACTGGTGAGACATACTCCCTGGGAATTCACAGAAGAAGCTGGGTATGCAGTTTTGCCATTCAGCACTCAAGTAGCAGCTAAGTGTTCTAGGCCCAGCTTAAAAATAAAAAAGTGTACTGGATTCTAAGGGTGGTTTTCTAATTAAACAAGTGTGTGGTTCCTCAGAAAAACAAATGTTTAAAGCGGATTCTCATTGTGTCTAGTCAGTTGTGTTGAAGCTTTACTTTCAGTGTTTTTCTTGTTGAAAGATGAGCTGTTGTATAGTTGTATACCCTCTTGGCCAAATATTTATGAAATGTTTATACTGGCTTAATGGTCCTCTAAATCACCATAGGAGAAAGATGTATCAAAATAAATGGAAGTCAGCATATGACATGTAAGTTAAATAAGATATACCATATTAACAGAATGAAGGACAAGAAAACCACTGTATGATTACCTCAGTAGGTGAAGAAAAGGTACTTGACAGAATCAACATCCCTTCATGATAAAAACCTATCAAGTTAGGTATAGAAAGAATTAATCTCAGAACAACCAATGGTATGTACAACAAACCAACAGTTAACACCATACTTGATGAAAAGGTGAAAATTTTTCTTCTAAGATCAATAATACAGAAGTGCTCACCCTTGCTACTTCCTTTCAGCATTACACTGAATCCTAGCTCAAACAGGCAAGAGAAAGACATAGAAGCGACACAAATTGGAAGGAATAAATTTAACTGTCTCTATTTGCAAGGACATAGAAAATGCTGAAGGCGCCACACTAAAATCTCTATTTGAATTAGTAAACGAATTCAGCGGAGTTGGAGGAGAAAAAAATAGTAGTGTTTCTATGTATAGTAACATCAAAGTATCTCAAAAATTCAAGAAAATGATCCCATTTATAATAACTATAAAATGAAATTTTCAATAATTAATTAAGGAAGTAAAATATTATCTACAATGAATACTATATAAAACACCGATGAAAAAATTGCATAACACAAAAAAGTCACAATCAATGGGAGAATATTTGCTTAAATGTTCATACTATCCAAAGTAAACTACAGTTTTACTGAAATTTCTATGACAATTCCAGTGATTTTTTCCATAGGAATAGAAAATAACAACCCTAAAATCTGTATGGAGCAACAAAACCTCAAGTAGCCAAAGCAATTCAGAGCAAAAAGAACACAGCTCAAGATGTCACATTATCTGACTTCAAAATATACTACAAAGCTATTGTATATTAAAACAGCATGATATTGGCGTAAAAACAGACACTCTGAACTAGGTACAGAGTCCCAAAATAAGCCCACATGACAGTTTATTTTCATCAACTTAATTTTGACACTGACATCAAGAATCATGCAATGGAGAAAAGATAATCTCTTCAATAAATGCTGCTGGGAAAACTGGATATCCACACACAGAAAAATGAAATTAGCCCTCTAATTCCCACCATTAAAAATATCAACTCAATGTGGAATTTAAGATTTAAATGAAACACCTTACTCAGGAAAATTACAACAACATGTAGAAGGAAATCTCTGTGGCACTGGGCTGGGCAAAGACTTTTTGGATATAATCCCTAAGTACATGTGACAAAATTAAAATACACATAGTAGGACTACATCAAACATGAAACTTCTGCATACCCAGGAAACAGTCTGGAGAGATAAAGAGCAAAATGGGAGAAAAGACAGACCTAGAAATCAAACATCTGCTAAGGGGCTAATATCCAAAATACATAAGGAACTCGACACCAAGGAAACAACTCAGAGATAGGGGCAAGGGACAAGAAGACACACATACAGCCAAGAAATGTATGTAACATCACTCATCACCAGAATGCCAATTAAGACAACTGATTTGTCATCTCACACCTACTAGAATGGTTGTTTTCAAAAAGGTGAAAAATGTTGGTGAGGATGTGACAGAGGGGGAGCTCTTGAACACTTGGTGGGAAATAACTGTAAATCAGTGCCCACCATTGTGGAGAACTATATGGAGGGTTCCCCCCCAATCTAAAAATGAATCCATTCCATATATGTAGCAATCCTATTACTATCTAAGATAAAATGGATATGAGTATGAAAGAAAGTGGAGTCAATATGTCATATATCTACACTCCTTGTTCATTGTACATTATGTAAAATAGCCAAGATACAGAATCAACCTGTGGGCATCTGTGGCTGATGATAAGGAACATGGAATGGGTGGATGGAGATATATGGATATATTCAGCCTTTAAAAAGGATTGTAGTAGACTCCTCTGAAGGCAGAACATTGTTATTTGTTCATACTTGAGAGACTCAAAGTCTAGGAGAGAGTCAGACTAGTCTAAAGAACATAGAGGAATAATAAACTAGACAATAGAATCAGAAAGATTACAGGGCTCTCCATGAAGAAATCGGAAGCTTCATAGACATGACTGAACCAAGAGTTGGAGAGGACGAAGGATGTCATCAGCTGGAGAAAGGGATGGATCAGTAGAGATTTTCTAAGCAAAAGGAAGTCTATGTGCAAAGGAACAGACACTTTAGAGAACCTGGTATAGTCAGGGAACAGCAATTCAACTGGTGAATATCAAGCGGGATGAATAAAAGCGTCATGCAATGTTTATGATGGATGTTATGTCACAGGCTTTATGTATATTTTCTGATCTAATCTTCAGGGTAGTTCTTTGGAAGAAGCAGTACTATGGCATTTTATATGTGAACACACTGAGCTAAAGCAGGGTTATTGCCTTAAGCAGGACCCCATGAGCAGACAGACACTGGGCAAAGCAGCGCCATTCTCCCCAGACTCTGACAAGCATCTACAGTAGAACATGAGGAGGTGTAAAATCCCACAAACTAGGAGTCAGCTGCACTTTTGCCTGACTTACAAGCTCCTTCTTACCCATGATGCTCAGGCAGGCAGGGAAGTTAGGTACCATCTCAGGCTGGACCCAGCCTGGCCACCTAGGGGCCCCAGAGGCTCCTTCAGCAGCGCTCCCCACAGAGGGGAGGGAGTCTTGCTTCTGCTTCCCTGGCCCCCCACCTGACCTCATCTCCACTCTGCCTCCTCCACCTGCTGCTCACATAGCCTGCTGGGCCCAGGCTCACTTAACGTGGCTGCTGGCATGGGGAGACAGCTCTTTCGACATTGGGTGGAGCTGAGAACTCACTGCCAAGTCAAACAGTCATTGGAGGTGCAAGTTGTTCCTCCAGAGAGTCTTCAGAAGAACTGCCCTGCTGTCACTTCCGAGGGTGGGGAGGATCTTCCATGGCCCTGGGTGTTGTCCAGCCTGGTCCTGTGGAATCGCTCAGGAAGCTGTCCTGAATTGTGGCTCTCCTGCACATCTCTTCCCACATCAGTCTCTAAAGCAACTCAAACTATGAGGAAAAAAGCTGCAGTTCCAACCTGCTAAAGAAAATGCCAGGATAGCTTGAATAATTATACTGCTGATTTCTACTGGTCTATTGAAAGGAACAGTTAATGCTTCTTTTTTTTCCTTCTTTTTAATTTTTTTGCTCAATTTTGCATGCTTACACCTGGTAATCTGAACAACTAATTTTCAGAAAAGAATATGCAATATAATAACCATTGTTGAATTCCTAGCGTTTTGTTTAGTAAAATTCTATATTGTTTCTAATATTTTTTTTACTATTTTTTATTCTCTTTAAAAAATAAAACATAACAGAAAATTCCAGGGAGAATTGTGGGGGCACATGGGACACAGTAATAAAGGAACATTGGCCTCTGCAGTGCAGCTTCCAGATCCTCTATAGGTCTAAGTTTTAGAAAGCTTACCCTTCCAACATCGTTGGTGAGACACTAATGAGTCATATTGGAAAGAGCTACTTGGCTAACTTCTACCTGGACATATGAATTGGCAGCAGTCCAAAATGGATTCAGATCTCCTTGACAGAAACCACAGAGACCTTGAACCATAACCAAAGCATATGTGTGCAAAGAGTGTAGGGGCCGGGGAGAGTAAGTGCTTGCCTGGCAAGCACAGGGTCCTGAGTTCAATTTCTGGTACAACAACAACAAAAAAGTACAGTGTGGAGCCAAGCTGGGCCCCACACATCTACAATCCCAGTATTCTAGAAGCAGAGGTGGGGGATAGTTAATTCAAACCCAGCCTGGGCAATTTGGTAACTTCCCAAAAAAATAAAGGTTGGGCCCTGGGTTCTACAGTTAATTTCTCCCACCAAAGACTGCATTACAGGAAGGAAAGTCTTGGGAGAACCTGCCACCAGGTATCATCTGTCCCTTTTAAAGATTTTTTATTTTATTTCATTTTAATGTATTTAGTACAGGGTCTCACTACACAGCTCAGACTCAGTGATCCTCCTGTTTTTAGCCTCCCCAGCACTGAGATTACAGGAGTGCTCCACCATGCCCAGTCTTGGTGGCCAGCTTAGTGAGCCTAGGGGTATGGGGCCAGCATGGTATATACTGCTGGTATATAGTGCTCAGGATCCAGCCCCGGTACCTTTGCTTGCCTAAGTAGACACTTAGTCCACAGAGATATCTCACTGGCTCTTGTTTGTCCCTTTGTTCTCCTGTCATTGACTGTAGACTATCTTCCTTCCAACCCATTTAATTGTCAGTGGTTGCTTCTGTGCCTCCATTTGCCGTGAGCCCCTTTTGAAGTTAAGGTTGTTGAGATTGTTGCCTAAAAAGAGCCTATGAGGAAGTATCTTAGGCTTATAGACAACATGGTCTCTGTCACGATTACTCAGCTCTGCTATTGTAGCCCAAAATCCATTAACTAGAAGTGCAGCTGTGTTCTAGTAAAACTTTATTCACAAAGCCAGCTGGTAGGCTAAATGTGGCCATTGGCCACAGTCTGTTGATCCCAACCATAGCTTTTCTTTCCTTTTTTCCTTCTCATTTTTGAATCTCAAGACTAAGAATGAAGCATTACCCATAAAAAGGCAAACTATTCATCTTTGTTGTTGATTTTGGACTATCCTCCCTTTATTTTTTGCATTTCAGAAAGTACACTTTGTCTTGTCTAGATAGGTGAGTATTTTAAATTGAAACCATCTGTGAAGTCCAGAGTCTTTCACAAAAGTGTTTAAATAATTTTTATTTAGCTAGATACAAAGCTTACTGGAATATTACAGAATGGCTGAGGAAAATTTCTGTACCATACAATGCCAGGCAGAGAATAGTACTCCTTGCTGAAATGAGCATACAGAAGCTAAAATGATTTAGAGGTGACCAGGTGATTCTACATAGCAACATAACCCCTTGGCTGTGAAGCCTAGCATGATGGCACATGTCTGTTTCTCAGCAGATTGGAAGGCTGATGAAGGAGGATCACAAGTTTGAGCCAATCCTGGTCTACTTAGCAACTGATTAAGACCCTGGCTTAAAATAAAAAAATGAAAGGCCTGGGAATGTGGCTCAGTGCAAATGCTCTGGTTTCAATCTCTAGTACTGCAAACAAGCAAACAAACAAATAGAAAGGCTTCAATATGAAACTTTCTCACAGAACCTGGCTTCCTGGAGAAGCCAGAAATCAAATAGGAAAACTTTCAGTTAAGGTACAGGCAAGCAGCTCCCATAGGTTTTTTTCCCCCATTGGAGTCTGGTGATTAAAAATCGCAGGACGGTCACTCAGCCCCAAGGATGGGAAAGCGCTAATCTTGCCATCCCTCTCCCTCAGCCTGTGGCTGCAGGACAGAGGTGAGAGCTGATGAACAGCTAACTTCCTGTGAACTGGGGGTTCATGTTGAGGATGGAGCCACCAGGTGCTCCTCCCCCAGCTTCCACTGAAATAACCCAATGGAGGAAGTGTAAGAGACCAGCACTGGAAAATAGTCAGGGTAAAATGTCAAGGGCAAAAAAATAGAACAGAAAATCTAATGGCATGATTCCATTTTTGTGTAAATGTTTTATCTATCTCCCTACCCCAACCAAAACAATCCAAGGAAGAAATATATAAAAAGCAGTGTCTATCTCTCAGTAATAGAATTACTGATGATTTTTTAAGTTTTTTTTTTTTTTTTAGAAAAAAATTTTATTAAGGGTGGGTGAGATAGCTCAGCACACTAAGTGCCTGCTTGGGCAAGCACAGGGACCAGGATTCGATGCTCAGCACCACATGCCATGCCAGCCCCGCCCTTGGGTGCACTGAGCCTTTGGCTACCAAGACTGGGTGTGGCGGCACACGCCTGCAATCCTAGTGCTGGGGAGGCTGAAAACAGGAGGATCACTATGAATCCAAGCTGTATAATGAGACCCTGTACCAAATAAATAAATAAATGCAAAGTTTTTTTATAATAAACAAGTTGTTTTTAGTTTTTAAAATTGTTTTGGGGGCCGAGGAGATGGCTCAGTAGAATAAGCACTTCCCTGGCAAGTGCAAGGTTCTGAGTTCAATCCCCAGTTCCTCAAAAAAAAAAATTGTTTTGGGGAAAACAAGGAAAAATGAATTACAGCCTAGATTTTATCTTGCTGAAAATGAAAGAGCACACTTATCTGTGGCTACATGCCCACCTGCCCTAGATCAGGCATCCTGTTAGACACATGGAAACTTCCAGGGCCAGAGAGATAGCTCAGTAGAATAAGTGCTTGCTTGGCAAACACAAGGTCCTGAGTTCAATCCCCAGTACTGCAAAAAAAAAAAAAAAAAAAAGGATGAGCTCCAGAAGAAAATTGGAAAAGTCACTGTGTATCAGGCACTCTTTCCCTGTTAGCTTCTCAGAAACTTCCAAAGAAAAGCTGTCACCACAAAAGGTGGACATGCTTAAACATCTGTCAGGTGAGTGAATTCTCCACCATGGCCCAAGAATCATCCTGTCTTGTGTGGGTGGGTTTGGGGCTGTCCTCTGTGGCTGTGGCTGTGGATCTCTCTCTCTCTCTCTCTCTCTCTCTCTCTCTCTCTCTCTCTCTCCCCCTCCCTCGCTCCCTCCCCTTTTCTTCACAGTAAATGTTGCAGTACTTGTTTCAGCAGTATATCTGTTGCAGATCTTGCTTTTCCCTTTATATCTGTTTGTGAAAAAATACCACTAAGCTAAGCTAAGAAAGCAAATATCATATCTATGTATTTTTCCCCCAGTAGTTTTAAAAGGAGATTGATTTCATTTGGAAAGCATTTCAGAAGAAAGGAGAGTTTCTTAAAGAAACACATGCATTTGAAAGCTCAGCACTCCTCTATAAATTCTTGCTTTCCTAATCAGAGAAACAGCATTTTCTCATGTAGTGAAAGCTGGGACTCCAGAGGCCTCCTGTAGAGGTTGGCAGCAAGGGCTCCACTATTTCACAGGGATGCCTTAAGTCCCACAGCTGAGGGTTCCCCTCTTTGGAAGCAGTGCCCACTTCAGAGATAGAGTCTGCAATAGTAAGGAGTTCTGGGTCACGGTGAGCTGTTGGTGACACAAGACAGGCCACAGGAGTTCTTGGGTGTCTTTTTTGCAGCTACTTACATTTAAGAGAAGTTCTGCAGGCTGCCGCTGAGTAGGAACCTCCGCTCATCTCATCCATCACTTGCTGCTTTGTTTCAGAATTTATCACTTCTTCATCAGAATGATGTCCCTCCATGCAGGAACGCTTCAAGGTGTTCCCCTGTCCATCCGATTTCATCAGGTCATCATCAAGTAGGCCTAGACTGGTTGTGCTAGTCTGGCTGGAGTGAAATTACTCCTCCAGAGTGGGGAGCTAGGGCCTGAGCAGTGCCTACCAGGAGTGCTGTCTTAGAAAGAGCTCTGCTCACAAGTGGTTGCATTAGTCCCACCAACCTACTGTGTTTGTTTTTACTCATTTTAAAGTACAGCTTTTGAAAAAATGTCATAAATTGTGCCTTCAATTTCTCTCTGATGATATGTTGCAGTGTATTATTGGATTCTTTCTAAGCCATGTAAAAATCTTGGGACTGTAGTCTTTTTATTTAAATTTTATTTTATTTTATTTTATTTTATTTTATTTTATTTTATTTTGCAGCATTAGAAAGCAAATCCTCAAATCTTTTGGTTTTACTAGACTTTGCTTACCTTCTGTTGTTCTGTGCTTAAAGAATCTACCATAACTTCCAGAAAGACCATGACTTACTAAGAGTGTAGTTGTAAGGTGCTTATCTTAATTACGTGAGCATATCAAGCCCTCACTAAGCTGTACAGGTCATGCCTAATGACATAAAAGAGAAATAATTTGAATTCTCAAAGAATTTGCTAAACTCATCTTCTCTTTTTTTTTTGGGGGGGTGTCTCATTTTGGCCAGAAGAGGGCGGTATTGCATGGGTGGTATCCACTGTAACAGGGATATTCCCAGGAGCACTTTTTAAATAAAAATGGCAGCTATTTGTACTGAACATTTTGTTTGGTTCCCAGTTTTTTAAAAATACTTAAAATGACCAGAGCAACACGAATACCAAGACTGATGTGACCTAACCAGCGGAGGAAAACCTACAGCATTCATGCTGCAGCCAGTCATTAAAAAAATTATGTAAATATATGCACAGTGCAGCTAAGATGATTGCACTACTAATTTCTATCAGTTTTTTGAAGGTAGAAGCTAATGCTTAAAATTTTTACTTTGACCAATTTTATATGCTTATATCTATAATGTGAACAACTACATTGAAGATAACAATGTGCAATATAACAATCACTGCTGAATACCAATCATCTTGTTTTCTGTGTTTTATTTATAATGTCTTACCTGTTAGTTTCCTATTCTCTTTATAATAAAAAAGGAAAGCTCTGAAGTTTCACCATCACTGTAGGAAGTTAGTGATCTGTTGAGACCATTAGCACATCTGCCAGCCCATTCTCTCTAGTGTGAACAACTAGCTGCTACTCTGCAGACCCTGGAGGAGGGTGTGTTTACACAGTGGGAGATCCTGTGGCAGGCTCCCCAAAGCAGCCCTAGAGAGCACTGGGGAAAGTGGCATTCCAGGCAGAAGGAAGAGGTGCACAGGTGCAGAGGTACTACAGGAGCTGCCAGGCACAAGCCAAGTTTGCTTAGTGCCTAAAATGTGTAAAACAGAAGGATGAGCAACAGAGCAGGTTGGGTCCACATAAACGTTTTGAGAGACTTAACTCTGTAAAATGACTGGCAGAGACCATTTACTATGTACCAGTGCATGGTTCTGAGCATTTTTCAGGTAAAACTTATTAAATCCTTGTGTTAGTCACTCATGTGGTAACCAAATGCCAAAGAAAAACTTATTAAAGGGGGAATGTTTCTATAGAGGCTCTTTCCTGTAGATGGTCCACGGAAATCCAGACAGGTTTCCCCCATCGGAGTGACAGCCCATGCGTCTCTGAAACACTGTCAAGTGAAAGTGTGCTTTACTGATCTCTTCAGTGTTTCTCAGTCCAGTTGAGTTGACCTTCAAGATTAACCACCACAATCCTTCCAGAATGTGACTATCCCAGCACACACCACACATGAGGAAGTGGAGTGACACTGGCCGTGCTCCCTGAGGGAAGGACTCTAGGATGAGATGAGTGGACAGGCCTCTCAAAAAGTGTTCCTAGGACAGGCAGGGCACAGAGGAAGCAGGACTGGGCAGAGAGAATCTGGCCTGCAGATCAGGCCCCAGAGGACACTGAGGAAAGGACAGCTCCTCAGAGCTATTCCATGTTTGGATGCCAACCAGGCATTGGAGACAAGTGCTCTAGGGAAGTGACTTTGAGCAGCTCTCTGAAGGCCATCGGCCTCCAAGAAGCTGAGGGAATAAATCCTCCAGTCTTAAGGGAGTCTCCATCTCCAGTCCCAGATTGAGAAGCCTGTCTGAGGTCATCCCTTGCATAAGCTGAAGAGGCAGGACCTGGATTCAAGGCAGCCTGGCCCAGGAGTCTGGAATTTTAGCCACATCACTGTATTGCAGTGTAGGAGATCAAGCTCCTCCCTCGGTATCCACAGAAAGTATTTTCAGGACCTCACACCTTAAGCTGTGGATGTTCACGTTTCTTACCTAAAATGGCACATTGTTGAAATCTGTGGAAACCTCATGTCTACTTCAACTCATCTCTAGATTCCTTCTAGAGCTGAATACAATGTGACTGTATATAAATAGTTGTACTGTATTGCTTAGGGAATAATGACAAGGAAGGGAGTTTATACATGTTCAATACAGATGCAATCTCAGATGTCTAACTACAGATTACTCAAAGCTGGGCATCGTAGCACATGCATGTAATCCTAGCACTCTGGAAAGCTGAGTCAGAAGGATTACAAATTTGAGCCCATGCTGGGCAACTAAGCAACTTAGTGAGACCCTGCGTCAAAATAAATATAAAAAGCTGCGGAGCTCATTACAAAGGCTTATCCACTTTGAGGTTCCATCTACAGTACCTACCACAAAACAAAAATACAAATGAGAAGCCAGGCCAGCAATTTTCAAGCCAGCAGTTCTCTGGAGAGACAGGATCTGTGATGTGGCTCAAGGCTGGGTTTGTTTACGCAAATGGATTCAAGGCAGTGCTCCTTCCTCAGAAAATTCAAGTTATGCATTTTTTATTATATTTTTATTATATATTTTTTCTTGTCTCTTGTTGTCTTTTATTACCTTTTTATTTTACAAACATTTACATTAAAGAGAGTATAGCAAAATTGATATGACATTAGAAGCAGTATGCATTTAGAAGACCAAAATGACAGGTATTTCAAGCATGACTTTAGTATTACACATTGCTATCCTCAGTGTAGTTGCTTTGTTCACGGATATCAGCATATAAAGTTAGTCAGGGTGAGCATTCTACCCATTAACTGCTATTTTCAAAAACCTGATGAAGATTCTTAGGACCGTTGCCTTAACCATCTTGTTTGTATAAATGTATGGCTTTGCCCCTTCTATATTTCCTAACTTTTCTCCTTTCTCTCTCCTCATTGTTTAAACCTTAAGTTCCTGCTCACCATTTAACTACATTATACCTTTCAATTTTTATTTCTTCTTTTAGTTCTTACACTAGGGAGACAATACAATATTTACACATGTGGGTCTGGTTTATTTCATTTATGAGTATATCTTCAAGTTGCATCCACTTATATGTAAAGACTTTGAGTTTATTTTTCTTTATAGCTAAATAATACTCCATTGTATAAAAACACCACATGTTGTTCACCCATTCCTCAGGTGATAGGCATCTTGGTTGTTTCCAGGATTTGGTTATCACAAATTGTGCTGCTATAAATATAGGCACATGTATATCACTATGATATGATGTTTTCAGTTCTTTCGGGAAAATTCCCAGAAGGAGGATAGCAGGATTGAATGGGATTTCCAGTCCTAGTTTTTTGAGGAGTCTCCACATGGATTTCCATAATGGTTGCACCGGTCTACATTCCCACCAGCAGTGGAGAAGGGCTCCTTTTTCCCCTGCAGCCTCTCCAACATTTCTTGTTGGTTGATTTCTTTATGATAGCCATTCTTTCTGGGGTGAGATTTGTTTTATTTTGAAGAGTAATAACAAGAGCAAGAAAAACAAAAGCAAAAACAGAAACAGGGTAACATATGACAACACACGTTACAGTTTTTCAAAATAAGAATAGCTGAATAACAGTGATTGATATATTATCTATTTTTATCAAGTCTGTTGCTCAGATTAACAGATATAGTTATGCAAGATGGGTCATATGATTGAATATTACCACATGCATTTTTTAATTTTCTGGAATTTCTTTAGCTGAACAATTTCCATCTGGGGTTAGTTGAATCTGTGGATCCAGAATCTACAGAATCAGAACCTGCCAGTAAGCAGGGTTGACTGTATTTCCGAGCTGAGGTCAAGGGCCAGGATCATGGCCCTGGATAACGTACAGCAGGTGGGAGCAGAAAGTGCAAGTGAGAAGACTGCGTGTCTGTGTGCAAAATTCCAAAGGTACAAAGAGTACATAAAAACAAATCTTGTCACTCCTGTCTCTTCTGCTCCCTGGTTACAGCCATCATTCCCAGTTTCTAGTATCTTCTCCGACAGTGCACAGTCACATGTGTCAGGATTTATACTGTGGACATCACGTTAGCTATGCTGCTGTGCAGCCTGCTCCTTACATTATCACCAAGCTTAGCGCCCACTACCTTGCACCGCACGTGGAACCGCCATGTTCCCTTCAAGCCCCAGCCTTGGGATTTGCTATAACTCATTGAGCCATGCCTTTTTTTTGTAGTATATTTTTAATGTATTTGGTTGTTGCAGGTTCTCACTACACAGCTCAGACTTGTAGTGATCCTCCTACTTTCAACCTCCCCAGTGCTGAGATTACAGGTTTGCGCCACTAAGCACAGACTCTGGAGGGCTCAGCTCACCCTGGGGACGCAGCTGGTGAGGCTGTGTGAACCATGCCTCTTGATGGGCTGTAAACATTTTAAACAACAAACAATGCTGTCACAGACATGTGGCAGTACTCACACGTGAGATTATTTCCGTGAGACAACATTCAAAAATAACTATATCAAAGGATATGTGCAGCTTTTATTTTGATACAGCTAAATTGCTCTTTATCCAGGTCTACAGTGTGTCTGGCACCTGTTTCCTCAAAGCCCGGGTCTATGTGAACATAGTAATTCCATGTGCCCTTAACTCGAGTCTCTTTTGCAATGACTGGGGCTCAGCAGTTGCTTGTGGATTTAAAAAGATCGTTACATTCCCTCTCCTGTAATGACCTGTATTCTTTGTGAGCTTTTGTTTCTGGTTCCTCTTTTACTTAGGAGTTCTTTTCTGCTGTGACAAATATGTAGACCGTCTTGGGTTTGTTTGTTTGTTTGTTTGTTTGTTTGTTTTTTGTCTTTTTGAGACAGGGTCTCGCCATGCAGAATGTCTTTTTAAAAACACGGTCCTCCAAGGAAGCCAGAGACAGAAAGCAAAAGCTGGCCTCTATGTGTATCGGAGGCGGGGAGTCGGCTCTAGGGGTGGAGGACAAGCGAGGTCTCCGGCAGGGTTGGTCCATCCTGGCCGGGGTGGCAGCAGTCAGGGACACTCGTCACTGGGGCTCACCTGTGTCATTCCACTGTGTCTCTGTCCCCAGCTCCTGTGCTCCTCGGTGCAGAAGGCCCTGTTTGAGGAGGAGGACCACGTCAAGAAACTGCAGCAGAAGGTGGCCACCCTGGAGAAGCGGAACAAGCAGCTGCGCGAGCGAGTGAAGAAGGTCAAGAGGTCTCTGCGGCAGGCCCGGAAGAGCGGGCGCCAGCTGGAGCTGGTGAACCAGAAGCTGAGTGAAAAGCTGGCCTCAGCCGGCATGCTCCCGCACATCAACGCCCTGGGGCGGGAGCCCGCTCTTGCCCCCTACCGGAAAGGGTAGTAGGAGCACTGGGCTGCTGGGCCCGCGCCAATTCCCGCAGGCTTGGGGAAAGAGGGGCTTTCACAGGGCACTTGTTTCAGACCTTGTAGAAGATCTCTATTCTGTAGAGTCTAACCGGATAGAGTGACAAGCATTGCTTTCCTCTTGGGTGCTAGCCTTAGCCTCAGACCCTGCATGCTGCCTCCTCCCGCCGGGCCCCAGTCGTGGTGCCAGAAGTTCAGGGAAAGCAAGACCTGCAAGGGCTGAGTGGTTGGCCAGGGTCTGGCCTCAGCCTCTACGAGCAGCCTAGAAAGTGCCCTGTCTGGGGAAGAACCTCAGTGCACATACAAGTGGGAGTCTCAGCTCCTGGTCCAACGCAAAACTGAGTCCCAAGGACTCAGCTGGAGCAGGTCCTGAAACCCTTGGTGACCCTTGTCCACACCTTTGTAAGCAAGACACCCATGAACAACAGAGCAGGACAACCTGAGTCTGTTGGGGTCCACACAGCCCAGGCAGATTAGGCCTTAAAGAGCTCATTACAGATAGGGAGTTCATTCTAGAGTGGGACAGCAGATAATCAAAAAAGGGGAATTATACATGGTATCCAATACAAGCTCCCAAGAGTGAATCAATGCTAACCAATCTAGGGGGCAATTACTTCTATGGGGCTGCTGCACTTCAAAGTGTGTTTCTGAATCAGAGTTTAACTCAGCTACTGCTAAGTTTTAACTTCTTTTTTGCCCATAATTTCTTTTAATGTCTGTGTTTGAGGTGAGCTGCCCCAACACACTGTGAGCTTCTGTTCTGCAGACACCACCCCACCTAAGGGATCAGATGATCTCACCTCATTTCCATCAGGGTTCCCAGAGGGCTTTTTTGCAGATGTTCCAACCTCTGCTTCTTTATGCACTACCTCTTCCCTGGCTCATTATACCTGAGAGATGGTTGCACAGCAGTGCACTTGGCATAACAGATCCTCAAGCCATCAGTGTACCTTTCCTTCTTTAGAAAGAATGCTTTTAAGGCAACGAAAGTAAGAGTATTTCTGCATCACTCAGGCACATTAAGTCCCAGGTGTGTTTCTAAGAAGTCAGCCAGTCCTTGGTTATCATTTGACAATGGCCCTCCAAACCAAGTGTCCTTCCCACTTGTCCCAGTGAGAGCCACTCGCCTCACCTCTGGTCTGCCACCCAAAGGCCACTGCAGGCCCCACAGGGTTGATGATGCCACTTTCTCTATTGGTAATGGTAGGTGCTGTCAGATTTCTCATCCCTTGTGATTAGGAAGGCCAGGTGCTGCTTGCTATGGCAGCCAGTCTAGGGAGATGAGCCTTACATCATTTAGATCTTGGTTGTAGGCTGCCAGCCCATGGGGACGTCTATGCCCAGAACTGGATAGGAGGGGAATACTATTCAGAGTCACCTGCTCCCATCTGGTTAGCTTTATTCTTCACAGTGTTCTGATTCTTCTAGTTCATTCTTTCTGGGCACATTTTGTTAAAGTAGTTTGCTTCCAACCAAGCAAATTGGAAGTCTAGGGATGATTTACAGGCTGGGTTTGGAGAACTATGCAAGTTGTATCTCACAGATGCTTTATGTTTTGCTTTTTCAATAAATATGAGCAGTGATTTCAATCACAATAAGGCAGTTGAGTGTTTCTTTGGGTCAGGAAGATTTCAGGAGTTCTAACTTTGCCTGGAAAAGTGATATAGCTCCTTTGGGGGAAATGCCTATGAGTCATACCTGGGACATTTAGAAGACTGTGTCTAAGCCTACTCTGCTGTACCCATCTGGATATGGTCTCAGCCAGTCTGTCCTGAGGTCCCCATCTTTCTTCACACCTGAAGAAAAAGCAGTGTTATCCTACATTGTTCCTCATGAGGGATAAGTGGTGTTATTAATCAATGTCTTTGGAATGGCACTCAGGTCTGCTGCCGAAGGAGACTCCCAGGTTCCTGTTATCTGCTGCATCATCATTTTACTGCAACCTTTGCCACTTGTTAATTATGCTCCTAGGAATTTCTTATACCTCATAAAATTCCAACTGCAGGAATTACTCAAAATTTCACATACTTTAACCAGCAAGTCATAGCATCTTCTCTGAAACATAACCTCTTGTTTACTTTCTCTCTGTACCATGCATAGCACAAGTGACTTTTCCAAAATTATGCAATAAGTGACAGGCAGATGAAATCAAAGATCTTTAAATTACAGTCCCCAGAAGTCCCAAACTGGCAGCATGTGAACAACAGCCAGTGTGGAGATGAGACTGCTGTGGCTGTCATGGTGCCTTAGAGTGTGAGTGCCTTTGACAGGACCCACTCAGGCTACTATTCCTAGTGCTACTGCTCTCAACTTTAAAATAATTTAACACCAGGCTTCACTCCACATTAATGATACCTGCCTGGCAGCAGGAAAAGAATACAAACTCAAGTCACAATGAGTTTGAATCAATGGTTGGTTAAGCGACAATTCATGTTACGTTTAACCCCCAGTGCTGGGAGTTGAATCTGGAGTCTTGAAAAAACTCTACTAGTGAACTTAACCCCTAGACCAGCAGTTAATTCTATGATATTTTTAAAAACCAAGCACACAGCATGCACTGGCTTTCCCAACCTTATTTCATTTAATATTCTTAATAATTTTATAAATACAGATCCTATCCCCTAGTCACCAAGAGGAATCTGAAGCATGCAGAAATTAAACTGCCCAAGGTACTCAGCTACACAGGTGTTAGATATTCCAATCCACTTCACTTCTCTCTCAGTTCATCATTATTTATATCTGTCCTTGCTCACCTGGACATGGGTAAATCATACTCCTTGCCCAAAGGCTGATAGAGATTTTCAAATGTACAGTTCAGTGTCTGATGCCACAAGTGCTCAGTAGATGTTACTTGTAATCATTTGTATTATTAATATTTGCCAGAAAGGCACAGTGTGTCATGATATGAGAATTTGGTGGAGATTCCATATAATTTTCTTGCTAAACTTTATCTGAATTTTTGATCCCTATTTTTCTATTTACCACAGAACTTTCTAGACTTTTTTCATTTTCTTTATTCCTGTCAGACCATCCGTCTGCCTTTCATTCATGCAACAATGACTTTTACTATAGATTTATGAAGGGAACAGAGCCCCTAAGAAATGTGTTCCCTTAAGTCCCTTCCCTGCTCAATCTGTCTGGTCTTGCTTATTCTGCTTGCCCCATGTCCCTGCCGGCCCCATTCAGTGTCAACAACATGGCCTTTGCCTCTTACACAGGAATTCATATTGATCTCCCTAAAACCTGGCACTTTGGTCTGAATGTGCCTTCTACAAGCTTGTGTGTTGGAAATGACCCCCAAATTCATGTTGATAGCATATGAAGATGACTAGGGTTTGGTGAGGTCATGAGAGTGGGGCCTGCAGGAAGGGATTAGAGATTTTCTAAGAGGAAACACCTAAGCTGGGCCTTAGCTCTGTCTCACCATGTGATGTCTATCATGAGAGGCTCTCACTGGATGCCAAACATGTATTCTTTGTTCTTGGACATCTTGCCTTCCAAAGCTATGAGCCAAAGACACTTCTACTCTTTATAAATTATAGCCTTAGGTATTTTGTTACAGTAACAAAAAATGGGCTAAAGTTTCTGGCCTCAGTATTAATTTTTTAAATCATAAATATTTCCCTCTTTAGGGACCCTTGTCTTTATCATCTAGATATACTCAGAGCTACTCATCCTAAGAAAAGGCCAGAAACTTACCACAAGCTTAAGAGTAGCTATGTATGGCCCTTTTTCACCTTGGGGTTATTACCCTGGCTCTGTCCCTTAATCTATAATGATTTTTTTCAGCACTTGTGGTTAAACACAAGGTCTTCGTCCTGGCCTACTTCCCCAGTCCTTTGTTGTTGTTGTTTTTAATTTTGGGATATGATCTAAATCACCCAGTTTCCAGGTCTGGGCATAAGCTTACAAATCTCCTGTATTGGCCTTCCAGAATGCTGGTATTACAACCGTGCACCATTACAACCAGCCCTATAATGGAACTTCCTACCATCTGCAAGTGAAGGTTTCTACCTACTAACTTGCTGTGTGACTCCTTGACCCATCAGAACCAATGTTAATCTGTAGTGCTGCTTTCCAGGGGTCACTTGCTAAAAATATTTCCTCCCTGATCTTCTCAATAAATCTGAAGCCCTGGACACAACTCCCTACTTATTACTAAAACTCTTTTCTTCCCTTTTTTACATTCCTCTTCCTCCTATCTCATGGTCACTGTCAAACTATTGTACTAGCTTTCACATAATCTTAAATTTACCAATTAAACAAGCAACAAAACTGCCAATACTTGAATGTCTATGTCTGTAGTTATTGGAAGTGTAGATCAGTGGTTCCCAGTAGAATTTTCTACAATAACAATGAAAAATATACATATGTGTGTTTGCTGTCCAAGATGGTAGCTACCATCTTTAGCTCTTAAAAATATGCCCTGTGTCTCATACTCTTCTCTCTCATTGCTGGGACAAAACACCCAACACCCAAAATTAAGGAAAGAAATGTTTATTTAGCTCACAGTTAGTGGAGGTTTCAGTCCATACTCAGGTGGCTCCAAGGCAGAGTGGCACATGGCAGGGAGAAACCCATCATGGCAGTGGAAAACAGCAAAGAGCAAAAGGAGGAGTTGTACCTAGAGCTGCTAGCTAGCCTCTCTCCCCTCTTTAAGTTGCAATGCAGATTATTTGCCCCAGGATGACTGTAGCACTCACACCCATAATCCCAACATTGGATCATGAATTAATCACAAACTCTAGAAGCTACCCCAAGACTACATGAGGCTTTGGGGGGGGGGTGCAACTAGAAACAAACCATAACAACTTGTTATTAATGAACTGAATTTTTATTAAGTTAGTTTCAATTACTCTAAATTTATGGAACCACATAAGGATAGTGGCAACCATATTTGATAGCAAGATCTAGAAAATGCCTTCACATTTTTAGAGACAGCTGTGTCATGGTAACTGTTCCCCCCTCTTTTTTTCTTTTATTTTACTACAGAAGCCCTGTGTATTGTGGTAGCAATGTACCAAATTATACTAAAGCAACATTTCCAGGCTATAATTTTGAGCCTGTCACTGAGTGATCAATGAGCTGTAAGGAATAGTCATTAGGTAGATTTTACATGAAAAGTAATGTATGATTAATTACCTGGCAGATTTTCTTTGTGTCCTTCCTACCTGTTCTTTTCCTTCTTTACTACAACTTACAAGTGGCAACTGGAACACTCACAGGTATCTTGTGACATAAAGCAATCATTTGGGCAGCAGCCATGTACTACTACGTATGACAAAGAAAAGAGTTAAAGGAGAGAAGTCTGTATTGACAATGCAGAGTTACCTGACCAGCCATGAAATATGTACCGCTGGCTTTAGGAAGAAAAAAAAAGAAATAATACTGTCCTGAATCACTGTTATTTCAGTTCTCTGACACTAATGATTTAGTAACTGGTACCAGAAGTGATCATAAGTAACATAACTTCAAAGCAACTGGAACCCAGAAAGAATTAACTAACTTGATTGGTTTTGAAAATAGTTAAATTCTGATTAGGTTTAAAGAGCAGGATGCTAAACTATGGAGTTAAATGGTTTTTATAGAGCTGTGCTTCGGAATTTAAATAAATAAATAAATAAATAACAGACAGGCTTAAGGTTTTAAATTCTTGATCTAAACTCAGAAAATTTCATTTAATCACAAAGCCAACATAGCCAAAGGTGGATGTGGGGCATCTTAGGTTAAAGATAGCCTTACCAAAACTCATTTCAAAAATCTCACAAACAAGAATGGTTCAAAAAATCTTACTTCAGATATTAAGTCTGATTACTCTGCATTCAGAAATCCTACTGACCTCCCTCCCCCTGCTAGCCAAAGTAGCAATTCCTTCCCGGTCTAATGAAGCGGATCCCACTTTACTTAAGACCCATGTAATTAGACACCTCATAAAGAGCCCAAGTTCATCCTGCCCTGCTCTTAGAACTGGCTCCATAGTTTGCACATCCCAATACAAAGAGACATTTCTTAGAGCCTTGTTAAAAAGTTCTTGAGAATTTCAAAGCAGTGACAACAAAGCACTCTCCAAGTCTGAGACCTTTCTGAACAGGAGACTGATTGCTCTGGTCAGAGGCCCTTGACACTGGCACTGCCGACCATACCTGCACACCTACTTTAAAGTAATTGTACATGAAGCTCATCACAAAATCACACTTGGGAGAAGGTTAATATGCTAAAAGAATTTTAATAATTTACAGGGGTCTTTTTTGGTTAAAACCTAGGGGCTATATGATGAGAATAAATTTTCAGGGTTTCTCCTAAGCTACAGAGGGAAAAATATCTAATTTTAGATTACACAGAATTTATTGTGTATTTGAAAAAGCTTCTACAGTCAATGCACTGTCTCAAGGCAACTGGGGATGATTCTAAATGTTTTTTTTAGCTACTTAAAATCTGGACTCTTCGGTATGATCCTGGATGAAATTGGGTGTTAGCAATTCCTAGGTATAATTTAGATAAATTAATTCAAAGTATTAGTGGGATTAGGGTCAGGCTATAACCTAGTCACCTACTCCTAATTTGGCATCTGAGATGACCTGGAACTTTGCTTTTAAAAATGATGAATTTTGGCATCCTTGAAAAACAGAGATGAATGTGGTTGATGGTCCCTTAAAGTGGGTCCCTGATCTCTATGTGGGTAATGGGGCCCCAGGGTATAAAACCATGCAATGTTCTCACATGACATAGATATTTCATAAAGGCCCTAATCTCTTCCTGTCCCACCCTCAGAAACAAAGTGAACACATTATCTATAGTAGGAAGCAGGGCCAAAGAGATCATCCAAATGACTGATCATATAATTTCTAGAACTGAAGGATAAATAAATGGACCTCTTACTGAACACCAAGTTCATCTCCATAACCGAAATCATCAATCAATCAATCTACATCTGGTAAATAGAAATTTAATTTGAGTTATCTCATAGGAGAGGCACAGCACATCAGCTGGTTCCAAGACCAAGATAATTCAAAGTTCCTTTGATTAAAGACAGGCCAAACTAAGATGTTTGATATGCAGACACATAGTGAGGTTAAGCTTAACAGCCTAAATTGTATGGTAATAACAATAAGCTTGTCTTCTGGAGGGTTAACAGCCTAAGTTTGCAGACCAAAATTAGAGAAAAAGGAGGGCTGCAAGGAAAGCCAACATTTTGGCCCTAACCTTCTAAGGTCAATTAAGACTCAGGACATATGAGAACTTGTACTGTAATGTCATATAACTCAGTAGTGTCCCAAATTTTCTGATCAAGGAGATTATGGGGCCAAAGAGGAAAGTGATCAATGATGTGAAGTTTGCCTAAGGAGAGTCACATGGAGAGAAAACATTCTTTCAGGCTTTCACAGAGAGCACATTGGCCAAGCAATGGGTGACTCAATCACGTGGCTGACACTGACAAAGGTTCTGCAGTCTGAGGTACAGGATCGCAGGAAAATCCTGAGGGGATTTCACTGACCTTCTCAGACCAAAAAGCTACAACTCTTGTTGCATATGTCCTGCTTTACCTTGGTCTTAACCATCCAGCAGAAAAGTATAAAAATGATATATAAGAAGTAAAGCCATGCTGTTATGTTGAACTGTGGGGGACTCAGGTCAACAATTTCTGACATTGCCAATCAAGCGGAAGATCCAATACTATTATGGGCTACTGGTCTCTTTTAGAATATTTTGCTGAGTTTACATACCTATAATAGTCAAATAACAGAACTAAACAAAAAAATGGTATGCAGATGAATGTGCATTTTGTAATTGTGTATTCAAAGTGGTTGGGATAGATATATAGTTACATTCTCTTAATGAATAGAGGGATTTGTTCTAATGGTGTTTGTAAGTAGGATCTCATGTCCACATCTTGTACAGCAATTAACCACTAGGAAGAATGTATGCAATGTGTTAACTATTGAAACTGTCCTACCAGTTTAATTTGAAACTGTCTCATTGCTATTTGTTTATCAATAAAATTATGAAAAAAATAAATTTATGTTTATAATTGATAAAAAAAGACAGGCCAAAACCTGATCAGATGCCTTGGAG
This sequence comes from Octodon degus, assembly GCF_000260255.1. Taxonomy (NCBI): domain Eukaryota; kingdom Metazoa; phylum Chordata; class Mammalia; order Rodentia; family Octodontidae; genus Octodon; species Octodon degus. The sequence continues at coordinate 454,181 of NW_004524900.1, forward strand.
ACCACATTGTAACATTATAGCATGTCACCAATATTCCTAGACTTGTACAAGAGGGCAAAAGATGCTTACCATTGGAATTGTACAGCAAAGCAAGGGAATCCTAATGTCTTTGTGAGCTTATTGCAACTGTTACTGACTATCACAAGAGTCAAAGATGCTAAAGGAGGTTAGATAGTAAATGGTATTTGAGTACAAGTCCGTCTCAGTAAGTCTTGAAAAGTGTCTGTGAATCCATTTATGGGATTACTTTTCTCAGGTCCTATGAAAATATTAAGGACAGACAGACATTCTTGGCATCAGGCAAATGCATACACTGACAACTGATCCATAGAATTAAGGATACTATGTCAGGAAAGGTCAAAAGGAAACCCAAAAATTTCTTTTTGGTACTGCTACAATAGATAAATAGTAAGAAAAGAAGAAATCAGGAGAACAGGGGTTGGGTTTTTAGCTTGTTGGTAGAGCCCATTCTTAGCATCTACAGTGTCTTGGGTTCAATGGAAGTGATAAAGGAAGGGAGGAAGAGAGAGAGAGGAGAGCATATCTTCCAAACAGTATAGCAGCAAGAAAGTATAAAAAAGAATCACAAGTTCTGGAGTTTAAAAATATAATAATGGAAATGAAAAATTCACTAGGTGAATTCAATAACAGATTTAAATGGGCAAAACAAAGATGAGTGGGCTTTCACAGAGAGCACACTGACCAAGCAATGGCCATGATTCATCCACATGGCTGACACTGAAAAAGGTTCTACAATCTGAGGTGCAGGATCTCGGGATAAATCCTGAGGGGATTTCACTGATCTTATCAGACCCAAAAGCTACAACTCTTGTTGCATAGGTCCTGCTTTACCTTGGTCTTAACCATCCAGAAGAAAAGTATAAAAATGAAATATAAGAAGTAAAGCCCTCCTGTTCTGTTGAGCTGTAGGGGACTCAGGTCAACAATTTCTGACATTGCCAGTCAAGAAGAAGACCCAATACTATTATGGGCTATTGGACTCTTCTAGAATATTTTTCTGGGTTTATACACCTATAATATTCAAATAATGGAACTTAACAAAAAAGGGATACAGATGAATGTCCATTTTGTATCTGTGTATTCAAAGTGGTTAGGATAGATATACAGTTACATTCTCTTAATGAATAGAGCAATTTGTTCTAATGGTGTTTATAAATAGGATAATCATGTCCGCATCTTGTACAGCAATTAACCACTAGGAAGAATGTATGCAATGTGTTAATTATTGAAACTGTCTTACCAATTTGATTTGAAACTGTCTCATTGCTATTTGTTTCTCAATAAAATTATGGAAAAAAATAAAGATGAGTGAATTGAAGATTAGTCAGTTGGGATTTATTCAAGCTGAGCTAGATAAATAAAAAAGAATGAGGAAAAGTAGGGCTGGGGAGATGGCTCAGTGGAATAAGCACTTCCCTGGCAAGCACAAGGGCCTGAGTTCAATCCCCAGTTCCACCAAAAAAAAAAAAAAAA
>NW_004524900.1:455774-474771 GCF_000260255.1 Octodon degus
GGGGAGATGGCTCAGTGGAATAAGCACTTCCCTGGCAAGCACAAGGGCCTGAGTTCAATCCCCAGTTCCACCAAAAAAAAAAAAAAAAAAAAAAAAAAATTAAAAAAAAAAAAAAAAAAAAAAAAAAAAAAAATATGGTAAGAAGAAAAAAAAAAAAAAAAAAGAATGAGGAAAAGTAAACATGGAACATGAGACTTGTAGACACCATTGGGCAGATCAACACACATACAATAGGAGTCCCAAAAGGAGAGGAGGTACAAAAGGATAGAAAGTTTTTACATGGCTGCTGAGTGTTGAGGGTGAATGGGAAGTGGGTGCAGGCTTCCTTCTGGAGTGATAACACACGCTGGAATTAGGTGACAATAACTATTTGCCTATCACTGTGAATGTGAACTAAAAAAAATTTAATTCCACACTTTAAGACAGCTAAAATAGTGATTATTTTATACAAATTTCTTCTCAATTTCTAAAAATCTATTTTCCTTATATCCCTGCACCATGAGCCATACCAAATGCAATTCACCTAACACTCCAGTTCACCCAGCACCTGACAGCATTGCCTTTACCATCCCTCTGCCTTGGCCTCCCTTTGTCTACCTCTATCTGAGAAAATCCTTTTCACATGTAAAATATCTTGCTCAAAATTTATCATGACTCTATTCTCCATAGTGAATGTGATAGTTCTTTAAATTTTTATACTTTGGAAATAGTTACAGAGAAGCCTTAGTCTATCCAGTCTTTGCCAACTGGAAAGTTTTACTAAGCATCTTTTGTAAAATAATAATAATAATAATAATAATAATAATAATAATAATAATAATAATAATAATAATGTGGTAAAAGATATAATAAGTTAAGATGGTTAAGAGATAAGATTTTTAAGGACGTAGTTCAATGGCACTAAGTATATTCACAGCAATTTGCAACAACTATCATCAAAACCTCCTTAAATGAACGGTTCATGACCCCCTAATTGGAATGTATTACTCTTCTGTCTGGGATCTTACAGCATTTGGGAACACACTCATTCCAAGTAGCTTTTGTGTCTGTCTCCTCACTGCTTTGCAAGTTCCTTTATGTCAGCCCAAGGTTTGTGGACAACACAGTGTGACAATATTTAGGGATAGAGGAGCACAAAGAAGTGAAGAGGGCAGCATAGTATACCAGGCCATCCAGTATAGTAAGAACTGGAAATACGAAGGGAAGGAGTCAAAGAACAACTCTCTCCATCTGTTAGTATTATGGTTTGTTTCTAGATGTCCCCTCAAAGCCTCATATGGTCAGGGAGGCAGCTTTTTGGAGGCAACTGAATGTAGAGTTTGTGATTGGTTCATTGTCTAATGCTGGGATTGGGAATATGGGTGCTATACCTGCCCTAGGATGGGTAGGCTGCTTACAGTATGAATGACAGAAAAGAGGCTTGCTCCTCCCATTTTTGGTCTCATTACTTTTGCCATCTTCTACCACCATGAATAGTTGCCCCTCTACCATGCTATCCTGCGATGGAGCCAGCTGATTCTGAACTGAAACCTTCACAAATTGTGAGCTGAGTAAATTTTTTTTTCTTTAAGTTTTGGTGTCAGTTTTTTTCTTTTTTTCTATTTAGGACAGAGTGTACAGTGTGTACAGAGTCTTACTGCATAGATCAGACTTGTAGTGATCCTCCTGTTTCAGCCTCCCAAGTGCTGGGATTACAAGCACGTGTCACCAAGCCCAGTCTCAGTCGCTGTCTCAGTGCATCCCAGAGGCAGAGCCAGCACACCAGGCCAGGGGATCCAACTCCTGACCCCTGCATCTGCCTAAGCAGGCACTTTAATCTGCTGAGCTATTTGGCTGGCCCTTGGCGTCAGGTATTTTTGTATCAGCAATGAGAGAAAAGTAACTAAGGTACTCTGTCTTCTTCCTTGCATCCTGATTTCCCATCCTGCCTCAGCCCTGACCAACAGCAGAGCTGTTGGTTGTGTTGATTTTACATCTTCTTAGCTACCATCTCAAAGAAAATCCTACTTCTAGAACAGTCTTCCATGGCTGCATACTGCATATGACAGCAAATGAACTGCTGTTATCTGAAGCTATTACTTCCATGTGTAGAGATTCAGACTCTTTTTTCCTTCCACCTTTCCTGGAGTATAGGATCACACAAAACATCCTTGAACAAAACCACTACCTCCCTGCCTCATCCAACCAGCCCACAGAGAAAGCAGTGTGGTAAGATCACTCATGGTTGCACAGACTGGATTTATCTATAGAGGGAGTTAGACAGGCTCTCTGCCTTTCTTTCCCACCCAATTCTCTTACTGCTAACCCCTTAGCATCTAGGTGCTGGATGGTGTTGATGCACATTCTGCACATAGCAAAGGGATAAAACTCGCTGGTCCGGGAGATTCTTTGGCTTTTGCTAAAGGTTCAAAGAAGAGGACATAAAAGGAATTAAAATGAATTTTTTTGATTATTTGGGTTTTTCAATTAATCTCAGTTTCCATTAAAGGACAGGGAGCTGGCTGCATCACTCCATCCCTGAGAGATGTGTCTCCAGCTCCAGATGGCTGGGCACAAACCCCATGGCCTGGCATTTTGTTTCTTCCTGTTCAATAAAATGGGAAAATTCAAACCAGACACAGAAGTGCCCTTTCCTTTTATTAAAAATATTTCTTAATTGTGTAGCTGGATACTGGATGACATAAACAAGGACAAAATTGCCACTGAGTAAGTGCCAGACAATTATATAATGTAACTCTGAACTCATGGTTTTTCACTTTAGCCACCCATTAGGAACAACTGGGAGCTGTAAATAAAAGGGCACATGCCCAGTGAGTCCTTGCTACCAAAGGGGGGCTCCAGCATAGGTGCTAAACACAACGCAAAGAAAAGCCAAACAATGTTAAACAAAACAACTTCAACATAATGCTTCCTGGATTGAGAAATTGCTGCTTTAAGGGTAAAAGATGGTATTTCTCTTAGAAATGTGGTATATTATTCTGAGATTTCCTTGATAAGATTTACGTTGAGATACTTGGAATAACTCTGAATATTTCTAAGCAGTTCCAAATGTAAATTCTTTAGACTGACATAGAGCTGTGTTATACTATGTAATAAATTGCTTCAAACTTGGTGGCTTAAACAAGTACACTCTTGGGCTGGGGAGATAGCTCGCAGTCTAAGTGCCTGTGTGGCAAGCCAATGATCTAAGTTTTTTTTTTTTTTTTTTTTTTTTTTTAGAAACTATTTTTTATTATCTTGAAAAAAGAAAAAAGTAAAAAACAATTTAATTATGATTTCATAATATGGTCTTTTTCACATAATAATTGAAAATGGCATTTGTTTGAAGGTGATGTTAGTAAGCATTTAGATTGGTCTTCCAAAGTGGATTAGTGGGTACTATATCAGGGCAGGGGCTCACTCCAGAACTGGTATATGAGGCACTCTCCAGACCATTGAAAGAGATGCTTCCTTAAATTTGGTACCTTTAAAGACTTGTGTCTCACCTTACTCCAGGGCTTCTGTTCATTGCAGATTTAACTGATGAATAGCACAAAATTTTGTGTAGTTCAACGTGTTTACAAAAATTACATAAATAGGGGCTGGGGAGATGGCTCAGTGGAATAAGTGCTTCTCTAGCAAGTGCAAGGGTCTGAGTTCAATCCCCGGTTCTGCCAAAAAAAAAAATACATAAATAATTTCAAGTTCCAGTCAAACAACATGAATATGTTCTAGAGATCTTCTGTGTAACAATATATTTAGAATCCACAATAATGGGTAATACACTTAAAAGTGTATTAGGAGATCAATGTTAAGTGTTCACACAATAAGACAAAATGAAGTTAAATTAAATTTTTAAAAAGTGGTGCGATTCTGCAAAAGCTCTCTAGACTCATGATGTTTGCAATAAAACTGAAAGGCAGAGGCATGTGAATAAACAACTGTGCTGGTTTTGAATGCAAACAGGTAACCTATTACTGCCAGTGAGTTCTGACAGAGAATGAATGACCTGGGTGATTTCTAGCAATTGGTAACTTTGAAGTTGTGGCTATTTTGTCAGCTTGGGTTTCTGAGTGACCAAAATGGGCTGTATCATTCTGTTGACCTAATAGAGTATGTGTATGAAACAGAAATGTGCCTTGTCACTTTATTTTTTTAAAATTTATTTTATTTATGTGTGTGTGTGTGTGTGTGTGTGTGTGGCCAGCTCAGCCCACCAGGTGGCAGGGCTGGCTGGCATGTGGTCCTGGGGGATTGAACCGCCATCCCTCTGTTTTGTTAAGCTTGTTCTAAGTAGGTGCTTTAGACCACTGAGCCATCTCACCAGCCCCTGCCTTGTCACTTTGAAGCACTGAATATTTCAGTTGTTTTCTGTTTACACAGTATATTGTAGCCTATCCTTACAAAAGGGTTATCGTTAAGTGCAAATGTCAAATTCAAACATTGGAGAATATGAAAATAACCTAAATGTTAAGAGGACCACTGGAAAAGTGGGTACTCTGAACTTCTCTGTTACAGGGCCAAATCTTCCAGATCCATTCAGTTTACTCAAATAATCAAGGTTTCGCCATAAGCAAACAAGTGGTTAAACTCAGCTTAAAGGATGAGATACATGGGGTTTGACTAATTTTTGGAAGAAATATTCACTATGCAGAGCAATATATCAGTATGCCAGTTGCTGCCATGCTGTTTCTCAGGTAGATGATTGTTCAAAAAGAAAGAGATGGTGAATGAAGGCAGGAGACAGGAAAAGGAATGTTGCAGGACTGTCCTGCTACAAGGTCGTATATGGTTAGATTTCTGGACTTATGTGTAAACAAAGAATTATATAATTTGTTATGCCTATTTTAAAAATATATTTTAATTATTTTTCCATCATATTCTGCAGGGACTTAAAGTTCAACATATCAATACTTAATGAAAAATACCTGTTCCATGTTATGCCTAAGATGTTTGATATTCAGATAGATAGTGAGGTTAAGCTTAACACCCTAGGTTGTATGGTACTAACAATAAGCTTGTCTTCTGGAGGGTTACCAACCTAAGTTTGCAGACCAAAATTAGAGAAAAAAGAGGGCTGCAAGGAAAGCCAACATTTTGGCCCTAGCCTTCTAATGTCAATTAAGATTCAGGACATATAAGAGCTTGTACTGTAACATCATGTAACTCAGTAATGTCCCAAATTTTCAGATCAAGGAGATTATGGGGCCAAAGAGGAAAGTGATCGATGATGTAGAGTGTGCCTAAGGAGAGTCACATGGAGAGAAAACATTCTTTCAGGCTTTCACAGAGAGCACATTGGCCAAGCAATGGCCATGACTCATCCACATGGCTGACACTGACAAAGGTTCTACAATCTGAGGTACAGGATCTCAGAAAAATCCTGAGGGGATTTCACTGACCTTATCAGATCCAAAAGCTACAACTCTTGTTGCATAGGTCTTAACCAACCAGCAGAAAAGTGTAAAAATGAAGTATAAGAAGTAAAGCCATAATGTTACGTTGAGCTGTAGGGGACGGTCATCAACAATTTCTGACACTGCCAGTCAATTGGAAGACCCAATACTATTAGGGGCTACTGGATTCTTTTAGAATATTTTGCTGAGTTAACACACCTATAACATTCAAATGACAGAACTCACCAAAAAAGGGGATACAGATGAATGTCCATTTTGTATCTGTGTATTGAAAATGGTTACGATAGATATATAGTTACATTGTCTTAATGAATAGAGGGATTTGTTGTAATAGTGTTTGTAAATAGGATATCAAGTCTGCATCTTGTACAGCAATTAACCACTAGGAAGAAAGTATGCAATGTGTTAATTATTGGAACTGTTCTACCAATTTGATTTGAAACTGTCTCATTGCTATTTGTTTCTCAATAAAATTATGGAAAAAAAAAAAAGAAACCCTACTGCCAAGCGGCAGTGAGCAGTAGAGAATCTGAATTATATCTCAAGGAGCCACGCTAGCTTTTGTCTTGGTGCAGACCTAACTCTGAGCACTGACTTCCATGAAGCAATTCAACAACCAATACCAGCTTCTCATTCGCAGTTCTCTGCCTAGTCCGAAAACCACAGTCCTGGTTTATCCTCTCACTTTTATCTCTCTTCATTTGTCCAAATCTTACAAATTTTTGACCATCACTTTGTATTTATTCTTCCATTTTAATTTCATCTGCTGCGGCTGTGTGTTTGGAACAAAAGCGAAGCCCATGTCTACTTGAATGAGGATTCTTGAATAACTATATGTGTTAATCTGAGCAACAGATTTGATGAAAAAAATATAACAATATTGTTTTAAAAAGCAAAAATGTATTTGTTAACTTATAAAACACAATGATCTAAGTTTGATCCTCAGTACTGCCTGCTGTGCTGACCTTGGAATCAGGCTTGGTGGCACACACCTGTAATCCCAGCACTGGGGAGGCTGAGACAGGAGGATCTCTATAAGTCCAGACTGCATAGCAAGACTCTGTACCAGTAAATAAAAAAATATTTTAAAAACTATTTTTTAAATAAACACATGCTCAATGTCCCAATAATGTTATTGAAAAGATCTTGGAATAGTTTGGGTGTAGGAGTTCTCTGCTTTAGGGGTTCTCACAGGTTGCAATAAAGTTGTTGGTCAACGTTGCAGTCTTACCTAAAGGTTCAATTGGGAAAGCTCCATGCTGAAACTCACATGATTGCTGACAGAAATCAATCTCCTGTGGGTTATGGAACAGAAGCACTCAATTCCCTCCCAAATGGGCCCATCTACCGTGGCTGCTGGCCATCAAACATGTAAGCCAAGAGGATCAAGGAGAGAGTCCACATGGAAGGTACCACCTGATCTCACTTCATCATGGAAGTGACGTCTCATCACTTTTATGTGCTGTTGATTAGCAAGTCCCCAAACTACCCTCAGGGTGTGGAATGCAATACATAAGGATGGGCATGTCAGAAACTGGAAAACATGGGGGTGCCATCACAGAGCTAGCCTAATTTAACTAATCTCTAATAACCCAGCTTATTAAAAGAAAAGTATGTCCCCTGAGAAGGAGCGTATACCCTCCCAGATACAGTTATCATGTCTTTACCAATTCCCAACCACCTCTATTGTCTGAGTCTTTTAATGAAGGTCTTTTGGCAACTCTGAAGAGAATTTCAAATCACAAGAATACTGATGAGTCATCCATTGTTTTCTTGATATATTTCAATATTCGGCAAGGAATAATAGGACTCAATTATAAGTGCAGAGAAGTTCAGAGTCATAAAGTGTTCTGAAGACTATGTAGACCAACTCCAATCTATATTCAGTCCCTTCTTTAGAGAGCCCTCTGTATGAGTCAGGTTTTACTGCTATAACAGAATACTGTGGGCCAGGAGGCACAAGCTTTCTCACAGTTCTGGAGTCTCAAGTCAAGGCACTAGCAGATTTGGTTGCTAGGGAGAGCCACTTCCTGGTCTGTAGACAGCCGTCTGGTCACAAGACAAAAAGAAATAGCAATCTCTCTTGCTCTTTCTTTAAAGGACGCTAATCCCAACATAAGGACTCCACCTTCAAATGCTACCACATTAAGGTTTAGGGTTTCATAGATCACAAGCACATGATGGATAGCATCTTCTCTCTGTTGGTTGTCAGCTCCAGCAAGAACTTTCTAAAGATGAGAACCCTTCACAAGCAAATGACCATTATGGTGGGAGGCTGCCATACAGTGCTGAATTTTACTCTTGTTCAGCAGAAATGTTTTCACTGTGAGGCCATGGAAGTGTTTTAGCTTTTCTGTATTGGTTTCTTCACCAGCAAATTTAAAATCAGTCAATCACCCAATCAATTAATTGATCCTTTTTATATCTATATTACTTTCAATGTGGCCCCTGAAAATAGATTAAGAGGACTGACTTTTTAATAGTCGCTCAAGTGTCTGGATATTTTCCAAAGAGCAGCTTTTCCTAATTTTACACTTGTTTACCAACTGTGTTTAAAACTGGTTTTGTGATTCTGCTTTGGAATCCTCAAGGCAGTTACTTTCATTGGAATTAATAACTCAGGCCCAAATATTTAGTTTGGGAGAGGCAAGCAGTTGCAAATCACTGGGTTGCCAGTACCAAGGCCAAGTGGAAACTTTTTCTAAGCATCAGCTAGTGGGGAGGGGCCCCCTCTTTTCCTCCGCAGCTTTCATTCAGGTTACCACATCAACATCCCAGGGGCAGAAGCCTTCAGATCCACTCAGTGCGCCTGCTTGCCAAGAATATATGCCATGGGGGACTGTGGAGAGAGAAGCAACACATCATTTTTAAAATGTATTTATTTATTTATTTATTTATTTATTTGGCACAGGGTTTTGTTACAAAGTCTGGACTCATAGTGATCCGTCTGTCTCAGCCTCCCCAATGCTGGGATTACAGGCATGTGCCTGGTTTTGGGACTGGCATGGCATGTGGTACCGGGGATGGAACTTGCCAAGTCCTTGAACTTGCCAGGCAGGCACTTAGACCTCTGAATTATCTCTCTGGCCCAAAACATCATTTTAAAAGAAAGTAATTTTTAAATTTTATCTTCTCTTTCTTGTTTCGATCATGAGCACTAGTGATAACTAGAATATCTGTCCTGCCTTCACTGCAGAATCTTCCTCCCATTCATCTTTCAACCCAGGCAGTGTTATGAGGGGCTGACAGCCCACTTGTGACATGCAGCAGGGTCGCTGACAGGTTGAGGGTGGGGGTAGAGAGGTGGGAAAGCACGATGGCTTTCAGCTCAGAGAAAATGTAGAAAGACAGGAGGAGTCTCCCACAGCCCTAATGCTCATTACATGGTGTCTCTCTGATTTAAAATTCCAGTGTCAGGCCAGCCAAATAGCTCAGTGGATTAAAGCAGCTGCAAGCAGGCCCAGGGGCAAGGACTTCGATCCCCAGGCCTGCCATGCTGGCCCCGCCCCTGGGGTGCACTGAGACTAGAGACTGGGTGTCGTGGCACGTGCACCTGTAATCCCAGCTCTCAGGAGGCTGTAAAAGGCAGATCACTATGAGTCTGATCTAGTAGTGAGACCCTGAACACCCTGTAGACTCTCCCTTAAAATACAAAAATAAATAAATAAATAAATAAATGCAAAATTCCAGTGTCAACCATGGTTATCTGTGGTCAGCCTATTCATGTCATTGTTCTTTATTTTTGAGGAGGTGGTGGTAAAGAGAACATTAAAAAGTAAATATCAGAACACAAAAAATAACAGCATTTCACAAAGAATCATCTGAGAAAAAAAGCCCTATTCTCAATTCATTTTAACCATTTCAGTGTCAGATAACAAGTGCCAAGGGTTGGTTTGCATTTTGTGGCTCTCAAACAATCCAGTTTTGGTGAAGTTTTGGGCATGAGGAGTCACCAATTCCTTTTTCTTGGAAACTTAATCTGGAAACATTTATCTGCTTCCTTTGCCCTAAAACATAGCGGTTGGTACATCCACATCTTTCCATTACTTTGCCATACTAATGAGAGACAGACTTTTAGTGAGAGACAGACTTTTTAAAATCTCACCAAGAATTGTAAGCAGTATTTCTGAAGAGAAACAACTACACCTCGCTGCCTGCATCGTCGCTGCTACCATGCCATGGGCTCTGACCACTCTCACGGTGGTGGACATGAGAAGGGGTGCCCTGCACCTTCTGCTTCCCCGGCGGCTCATTCAGACGTATAAATCAAGCCTCTTTAGGACTTTTTGAAGTTAAAATTGTTCACCATTTCAACTTCCCTTTGGGCTTTTTCTACTATCTTGATGCCTTCTTTCTTAACTGGACCCACTGTATCTTTTCTATCTTTAGACAGACTTGGAGAACAGAGAGCTATGGGACATTTGGGGTTTCTTCTTAGCAGGAGAGCTCATGTTTGGTTCTCATTCCAGGCTTTCAGATAGAATCTGTATGCACTTACATTCCCAGAACTCTCCAGTGTGTTGGATTGTAACATAAAAATAGCCTTCTCCCCTGCAGCGGACAAACTCTGATTAGAATTTTTAAATGCTTTCTCAATTTCTTTTCCATGTAAGGGACTAGATTTAAAACTCGGCAGTTGGCATATAGCCACATGGTTTTTCAGCTTGCTGGCCATGACATCTCATGAGAACAACACAGGATGCTCACAAAAATCTTCTGTTTGGGGGCTTAGCAGGAGGTTGGAGTGGATCCATCCATCTGTGGTCCATGGTCTCACTAACAAGGCTGCATATGCCGTGATGCTAAGCAATTAATGCAAATGACAGCCTCTGTCCAGTGGAAATTTGTCATACAGTTTGCTTATACACTTCCTAATAATTGTTCCCTATACTGTCTTTATTATTTATTTATTTGGTGGTGCTAGGATTGAAACCTGGGTCCCTGCACATGTTAGGCAAGAGCTGTACTACTAAGCTACATTTCTAACTCTCCTATGTGATCTTTAAAAACCTATTCTTCTTGGGCTGAGAGTTTCCTAAGGTTGCTCCAGCCCACTCTTAGAGCTTCAGTTAAGCCACTCTAAGGCATGATATCTGAGAAGCCTCTCAAAGCTTTCAACATGTATTTATTGAGCAACTACTATGCCCTTGATACCCTGCTAGTTCTGACTCACAAACAATACAGGCATACTTCTTTCCAACTTGGGGTTAAATATTTTCCCTCTCCAATTGAAGAGAGAATTGATGAACACAAACTAATGACTATGGGTGTTTTGAATGAAACTGACAGCATGTAAGTCAAAAAGTTACAGCTATTAGGAGGTGGAGACCTAGGGAGAAGATTCATTTGAGGTAAGATGTCACAGAAAGTCTTTCTGACCAGGTGAAAATAGATCTATGTCTATATCTATATCTATATCTATATCTATATCTATATCTATATCTATATCTATATCCATATCCACATTTACATCTGTCTGTCTATCATCTATCTATCTATCTATCTATCATCTATCTATCTATCAATCATTTAACTTTTTCTATATATTTGGTACAGTGTCTCACTATAACATGGACTCAGAGTGATCCTCCTGTTTTCAGTCTCTCCAGAACTGGGATTACAGGCGTACATCACCATACCCAGTCTTGATGGCCGGCTTAGCATGCCTGGGGCAGGGCCCATGCAGCGTGTGGTGCCAGGGAGCGAATCCTGTCCCTGTGCTTGCCTAAGCAGGCACTTAGTCTGCTGAGCTATTTTGCCAGCACTCAGGTGGCCTTTAAAATGAGACCTGAAAAATTAGGAGTAGTTTGAGGGAGCCTGAGAGTACATATAAGCCATCAAGAAAGGGACTGTTTACTGTGGTGGTCAACCATCATGTCCACTGAGACCAACCCCTATACTTGCCTCCCATTCTGCTCCAAAACCTATGCCCCATCCTCTCACCCCACCCACATCCAGCAGGAAGAAATAAACTTTAGAGAAAGACAGGAACAAAGGGTGGAACCTCCAAGGCAAGGAGAGCTAACACAATGCACGCTGCATTCCTCTAGACAGCCCTTCCTGTCCCCAGTCTTGATCTTTCCTGTAAGCTCTCAACTCAAATCCAGTTGTACACATGACATCTCCATATGGTTGTACAATGGGCATCTCAAATTTAGCAAGTGGAAAACACTTAGCTTCCAGCTTGAGACTCCCTTTCATTCAGCAAATGGCATTAACATCTACCCAGTTGCGCAAGCTAAAAGCACTCAGAGTCCCAGGCAATACTGCATCGTTTGTATCCATTACTCAGTTGATAGGCATTTGAGTTGTTTCAAAGACTTAACTATGATAAATTGTGCTGCTATAAACATGGGTGTACATATATCACTACGGTATGATGTTTTCAGTTATTCTGGAAAAATACCCAGGAGGAGAATACCTGGGTTGAATGGGACCTCAAATCCTAATTTTTTGAGGAATCACCACACTGATTTCCACAGTGGTTGTACCAGTCTACACTCTCAACAGTGGAGAAGGGCTCCTTTTCCCCCATATCTCCTTCAGCATTTGTTATTGGTTGATTCCTTGATGATAGCCATTCTTTCTGAGACGACAAAATCTCAGTGTTGTTTTAATTTTTATTTCTTGAATGACTAAAGATGTTGAACTTTTTTATATATTTATTTGCCATTTGTATTTCTTCATCTGAGAAGTGTATATTCATCTCAGATGACCATTTTGGATTGGGTTTTTGAATTTTGGGAGTCAGACTTTTTCAGTTCTTTATATGTTCTAGATGGAAGTCCTCTGTCTGAAGGAAGATTGACTAAAAATTTCCCCCATCTGTGGAACCAGAAGAGACCTAGCATAGCAAAAGCAATAGAGAGCAACAAAGGCAAGTGAGGGAGCATCACAATCCCAGACCTAAAATTATACTATAAAGCTACTCTGATAAAGTCAGCATGAGTTATAAATTACACATCATAAAAGGTACCCATTTTAAGTACATAATTTAGCGAGTTTGTGTAAATGTATACACCCAGGTAACTATCACCAAGATATAAAGTTAGATATAAAATATTTCTATCACTCAAAAAGTGTCTTTCTGTCCCTTTGCAGTCCATTCCATTATCCTAAATACCAGGCAATCACTGGCTGTCTTTCCAACCATACAGATTCTCTCTCTCTCTCTCTCTCTCTCTCTCTCTCTCTCTCTCTCTTTCTCTGTACATCTGAACAACTATTCACTGCCAAAGTGTGGGGCCTTTCTGTATTTTAGGCTTCTCATTTGTAACATGAAATGTACATGTAACGTGAAATGTACAGGTAACATGAAAATGATGGTAATAAAGCATGTTCCTCAGGAGTATATTTTACATTTGATGTATATTTTTAAAGTGTTTACAGTCATATTGGCTATCATACTTGTCTGATGGGATGCATAACAAACATAATAGCCTATGTAATTTAAATAACAGAAACTAATTTTCTCATGGTTCAAGGGGCTAACAGGCTCCTTTCCTAGTGCAGGCTCTCTTTCTGGAATACAGACGGCCAGCAGCTCATTCTGTCCTCACACTCTCCTCATCAGTGCATACGCACAGTGTGAGGAGAGCAGAGCATGTCCTCTTTATAAAGACACCCTCACACAAACTTCATTTAGCCCTGCTTACCTGCCAAATCTCCTCATAGTGTCACCTTGGAGGAAGGATTCAATTCACTATGAATTTTAGGGGAGGGACATATTTCAGCCCAAACATTTATTATTTTCACTGATAAATTTCCAAGCTAAGATTTAGCCCCAGAACCCCCAAGAGCTTGTCCCTTCCATTACCCCACTCTTCGTCTTTGTTTACCAAAACCATCAGAGTGACATAGTGAGAAAGGGAAGGTGTGTGGCCTTTCTTTGTACAAGTGGTGATTTTCTGTTAGCCTTGCACTGTGGTTGTCTCATCTCAGTTGTAAGGAAAGGTAAAGTAGAGCAGTAAAAGGGGCAGTGCTTTGGGGTCAGACAGCCCTTGTGATGGTCAGCTCTCTATCATTATAATAAAATGCCTGAGATAATGAACTTAGAAAGATAAAAGGCTTGTTTGGGAGCACAGTTTTGGAGATTCCAGTTCAAGGCACTCATGAACCAAGCACTTTCCATTAGAACCTCCTAAAGATTCCACCACTTCCAAACACCATTACCTGGGGACAAAGTCTTTACTGCATGGGCCTTTGGGGAAGCACTTACCCAAAGCATAGGGGACCTCAAATGGTATCTGAAATGGGAATAATGACAGCATTATTAATAACTATAGCATGTCTCCAAGGTTGTGCATGGAAAGAACTTTCCACAATTTTGTTCTAGTAGGTGTTTGACTCTCAGTGCTTGGGGATGCTTTATATTGGTACCCTACCACTGAAGCTCTGCTTATGATTTATATCTCATTTTCTGGGTACAAACCCATCAAAAACTATTCTTATAGTCCCTTCACCCTTCTTCAGTGAGTTACTATTTCTGCAAGATCATTTTAATGAATCTGGATGGTCAGAAGTTTCTAAACTGGAGAATTTACCCAAAAGCCACAACACAATCCCTTTTATTGTTTTAATTATCCTTAAAAGTAAGACAATACAACATGGGTGGAAAAAGCATATACCTAAAATCCCATTTATTCTCTCAGAAGATGTGATTTCTTACATAGAATTGAGCTTTGCATTCCTGAGAAATACTTCATATTGATGAGAAGGTGTTAGGAGGAAGCCCTTTTTTTCCCTATTAGAATAGAATCTGGATGTTATTACTTAATTAAAAAATGTAACATCACCTGAATGGCCAGTCTGAAGGCATTCAGAGAACAAAATGCACTTTCTGAAAACACACTTCTCCAGACATCAGAGCTCTTGGGAGACATCTGGTCCCTTTTGAAACTAGAACTAAATTAAAAGTTTAAAGTCTTAATTTAGGGCAGCTGGCCTTCTTTCAGAGTACCAAGCAGATCTTCTCCTAAGAGCATGCTGTGAGCAGAGAACGTAGAAGCTAGATTAATGGCAGCACGGCTCTATTCCTTGTTATTAAAAAGATTCCAGCACCTTCGAAGAGTAGCACCCTGACTGACAGGCACTTATCGCAGGAATATGGAGCTGTGCATACTGGCTTAGACTAAAGCAAGGTGACAGGCCATTTTTCCTCGAAGTCAGGTTGCTTTTCCTATGTTATCATAATTGAATTTTCACACATAAGGATGTTGGCATGCCATATTATAAAAAATGAAAACAAAGGTTAAAAAAATTAACTCCACCCATTCACATAACTAGTAGGTGCTGAAGTTGTATTTGTAAACTCAGCTCTGCCTGATTTTGGGATTTTATCTCTCAGCCATCAAGAGAATTTGAATACTAACAAAAGTTGCTATTTGGGAAGCCTTTGTTAGGTGTTAAAGCACCATAATACATACTCTAGGTAAGTACAGGGTTCTGCATGTTGGTAGGCTGTAGACATGAAGCACTTTAGAAAACTGTAGGGGACTGAGTTCTGCTACTGAGAATTTTCTGGGAAAGCTTCATTTCTCACTGAGTTCCCCTAGACTCTGAAGGACTTTATTTAACACAAAACTGTAAGTTTTCTTTCCCCTTCACAGTAAAATTCCATTTAGTTACACTAACTCGTTAGTAAAGAGCATGAAAGAATAGGTGGTGGGCACATGGAGAAATCCATGTAGAGCTTGTTGAAGCAGTGAACAGAAATTAATACAATTAAATGTTTTGTATATGAGAAGCAGACACCCGCTAAGAGGACAGAAGCAAACTAGGTAATACATAACAGTGATGTTATTTCAACCAAGATTCTTGATTCACAAGTGACAGAAAACAATTGAATTTTCAAGAAACAAATGAAGGGGCCAGGGAGATGGCTCAATAGAATAAGTGCTTCCCTGGCAAGCGCAAGGGCCTGAGTTCAATCTCCAGTTCTGCAAAAAAAGAAAAAAAAAAAAAAGAAAGATATAGTTGGGGACTGAGTTTAGTTTTATTCTAGACATGTAGCAAGGGTTTAGTTGTACTGAAGTTCTATTCTCAACTTGAAAATAAACTAATGAAAGCCATTTCAATACGAGAAAACCAGTGTCACTCCATTACAGCTAAATATAGAAGTCATCTCTGGCCTATGCAACTCAGAGAGGCTTACATATTCCTCAGTATATTCTTGCACAAATATAAATTCTAGTCCTGGGAGATGGTCAGGGCTTCACAAAGTTGATCACAAGAAATGACAAATGGCTGCTTCTCAGAGGAGAACATTCACTGAAGAGCAAGAATGCTACTAGGACTTTAACAAGCATAAAAGAAAGATGGATTGGAAGGCAATCGAGGTTGCTAATTTAATTAAGATCACTTAGCTTTTATCTTCAATAACAGCATTGAAAATACAGTGTATTAGAGGACTTGAAGTACTCTGCTCAATGCTCTTCTTGCCTTCATGGATTGTAAAGAGAAATTGGCCTTAATTCTGACAAGTGTTCCTTTGAATGTGATCTACTTCTTTTCTCTAGCAGCTTTCATATATTATTCTTGTGCTGGATTTCTGGGATCTTGACTATTATATGTCTTGGTGTGTTTTTAATTGGGTTGAAGTTATTTGGCATTCTGTATGCTTTGGTTACCTGAAATGTCAGATTGTTTCCTCATATTTGGGAAGTTTTCTGCTATTACTTCTGCCCATATTCTTTTTATATCATTTGTATTGACTCCTTCCTTCTCATTGATGCCTATTAGTCTCACATTGTTCATCCTTGCATCGTCTTGCAGATGATGAATTATTTTTTATGGTTAGATTTCTAAATTTCTGTGTAAAAATATGTGTTTATTCCTATTTTTAAATTATTTTTTTCTTCATATTCTGTATGGACTTAAAGTTTAACACATCATTACTTGATGGAAAATACCTGTTCTATGTTATGCCTAAGATGTTTGATATTTAGACAACAGATAGGGTAAGCTGAACTGCATATGTTGCAGGGTAATACTAAGCTGCTCTTCTGGAGGGTTAACAACCTAAGTTTGCAGATCAAAAATTGGAGAAAAGGAGGAGCTGCAAGGTCAGCCAACATTTTGGCCCTAGCCTTTCAAGGTCGGTGAAGACTCAGAACATAGGAGAACCTGTACAGTAACATTGTGTAATTCAGTTGTGTCCCAAATTTTCTGATCAAGATTATGGAGCCACAGAGGAATGTGATTGATGATGTATAGTGTGCCTAAGGAGAGTCACATGGAGAGAAAACTTTCTCTCAGGCTTTCACAAAGAGCAAATTGGTCAAGCAATGGCAGTGACTCATCCACATGGCTGACGCTGACAAAGGATTTGCAAAGTGTGGTACAGGGTTACAGGGTAAATTCTGAAGGTACTTGACTGACCTTATCAGATACAAAAGTTACATTTCTTGTTATATAGGTCTTGCTATATCTTGGTCTTAACCATCCAGCAGAAAAGTATAAAAATGAGGTATATGAAGTAAAGCCATATTAATATGCTGAGCTGTGAAAAGTTAAAGTCAACAATTTCTGCAGATAACCCATTACTATTGTGGACTGCTTGACTGTGTTGGATTGTTTTTGCTGAGTTCTCTCACCTATAGTATTTAGATGCCAATGGAATACCCATCTCAAGCGTGAGCCACGACATTGGGTTTCGGGACCGGTACAGCATGCTGTACTGGAGATTGAACTCCAGACCTTGCACTTACTAGGCAGGCACTTATACCACTGAGCTATCTCCCCAGCCATCAAATGTCTTTTTTTACTGTGCCTGAGTGTTTTGCTCTCCTTATAGGTGAGACGTTCTGTCCTATTTACATGCCATAACTTAATACATTCTAACCCAGCATTTTGCCTTCTCCTGGTAGAGACAGAAAGATAGGTCCTAAGGTATGGGCAGTACAGGGAAAGATGGGAAGAGCAATGGTGGTAAACTCTGTGCAGATCCACCTCAAAGACCCCACTTCTTTCCCTCACCAAAAGAAATATCCAATAAGACTGGGGCTGGAAAAGGGCTGCAGCTTATTATTGATAATTTAAAGGCACACTGTCTTATTAAACCTTGTAATAGTTTCTGTAACATCCCGATTCTAGGAGCCCAAGCACCCAATGGAGAATGTAGATCAGTGCAAGATTAATAATAAGACAATAGTACCTATATGGGCCCAACCCGTATACTCTCTTGTCTCAAATTCCAGAGGATGAAAGATGGCTTATGGTAATTGATTAATTTTGATTTCTTTGAGACAGGGTCTGTCTATGTAATTCAGACTGGCCCCAACTTGTGGTGATCCTTCTATCTCTGCTTCCCAGGTTCTGAGATTAGAGATATGTGCCATCATACCTGGCTGGTGCTAGATTCAAAAGATGGCATTTTATATCCCTTAACACCCTGATTCAATCTCTTTTTTAACTTTGAAGATCATAACTGGGCTTCTCACATGACATGGACAATATTATCCTAAGGATTTAGTTAGTCCTTACTTTTTTGGACAGATACTATAACATGATTTTTCTTGTTTTGAACACTAAAGTTAAGATCTTATGACATGTGGATGGTATTTTGTTATATGCCCCTTCAGAAGAACTGTGAGTTCTGAGCACTAAGGCTTTACTAAAATTTCTAGCAGGTAGAGGCCACAAAGGTCTATGGGCCCAAGCCACTCTAGGGGGCCCTGAGGTAAACTACTTGGGACTGCTTATATTTAAAGGAGTCAGACTGGGGCAGAAAAGAAGCAGTCAATACTTTCCATCCCATTGCCAAAAGTAAGAGGGTGTCTTGGTTACTTTTTTCCCTGCTAAGACAAAATACCCAATACTCACAGATAAAGGATTAAAGGTTTATTTCAGCTCAAAGTTTGTTGAGGTTTCCATCCATAATTGATAGACTCCAAGACAAGGAAGCATGGCAGAGGGACATCCCAGGAGAAATAGTCCATGGCAAACCAGGGTAGGCAGAAGGCCGCAAAGCAGAAAAGTAGTAAGCAGAAGCAGCTACCCACCCCTTCAGTGGTGCCACTCACACCCAGGTTAGGGCACACTTAACCCCAGAATTATACCCTCAATCTCAATATTGCACACTTAATCCCAGCATCACATATCCTAGTTCCAGCCACCTCTAAAAGGCCCCACCTATGATTGCCTGAAGCTTTTGGGTAGCATCTAGATACAAGCCATAACAGAAAGTTTTGGGGAAGTACCATTTTCTGTCATCTCTGGATTGCAGAGTACAGTGAGACACCATGGCTCCTTTGCCACTGAATAAAAGAAATTCAGAAGGCTAACATTTATAGTTTGATCTGGGAATCTGACTCACAATTGGGATTTCAAAATCTCAAATAGGCACTTCTAGATGCTCTAGTCCTAAGCCTGCCAACTGGATATCATTTCAATTTCTATGTTAGTGAAAGACATAGCATTGCTCTTAGAGTTCTAGCACATGACTAGGGATTTGTCCAATAGCTGGTGGGATATCCAAGTCAGGAACTAGACATCATGGTGAAAGGATGGCCTCCCTGTCTTATGGCTATATCAACAGGGGTTCTCTCTCTCTCTCTCTCTCTCTCTCTCTCTCTCTCTCTCTCTCTCTCTTTCAAATGGTT
>NW_004524900.1:474902-475488 GCF_000260255.1 Octodon degus
AAGGAGACAGAAACCCTGTAAAGTTCTATTCAACTTATTTCACTAAGGAAAATGATGTTTATTTGGCTCTGGTCACAGTTCCATCATGTCTACCTTCTTCATTAGTTCAGCCTCAATAGTATCTAATTCTCTCTTTGCTTCTTCAATTTTCACTTAAGCAAGAGATGAATTTGGCATTAAGTCTAAGTAAGACTCCAGCTTTTTCTTCAAAGGTACAGTCTTTTGTTTTGGCTCTGCTAGTTTCTCTGATAGCACTCTAGGGACTGCTGTGACAAAGAAGTATCCATGCCACGAGTTGAAAGTTGCTCCTCGGTGGCTCAGACTCCAAGTCTGAAGTCTTCTGCCTTTGATTTCAGGTAGTCCATGTTTTGAAGATGACTGTCAACCTTGGTTCTTTCAGTAGAAAGATGCAGCTCTGCCTTCTTGAGATCCTCTTGCAGACATTTTTCTAACACTAAAGTTGTGGTTAGATTTCTTTCAAGTTTTCCCAGTTGAAGTTGGAGTTCTTCATTTTTGGATTTGGCATGGAAAACATCAGAGGTCAGATCATTCACTGTAGGAAGAAAACTTTTATTTAGGTATATAT
>NW_004524900.1:475588-482352 GCF_000260255.1 Octodon degus
ACTTTATTGAAAATCAATAATTACATAGCATATTAAAATTGTAGACAAATATTGAAATGTGAAAGGTATAAGATGTATACAGAGTGATTTTTAGAGAAATATTTCTGAAATGAATACATAGCATGAGATTAATAATAGATTGCACATTGTAAACAAATTATTTACAAACTTAAATGAATATAACAATAAAAACTGTACAAGATAAAAATGAAAAGAAAAAAATTTACAGATCAGTTATATAATAGTTCACTCTATGCCAAAATTAAGAAACTTATATTCACATAATTAGAACTTTTAAAGTAGAAAGAGGTAGGAAATAAACATTTAAAATTTAAAATTTCTGAATTTAGTTGAAATTATAGCACCACATTTCCAAGAAAAATGAACCTTTTTCACAAGAAATTTGAATAAAATCATACCAAGATACACAAAAATGAAATTGTCCAAAACTAATTGTAGAGAAAAAATAATTAAAGCATATACATTAAAAAATTAGCTATGGAAGAACAAAACTAAATAGCGTCTTATTCTATATTAGAAAAAAATAGCAAGTATGTAAGACGCTAGACTAATTAATTCAAAGGACTGAAAGAAAAAACTCTGTCCTCATTGAATTTTATGCTTAGCAAACATAATATTGAAAATTAAAAGTAAAATATTTTCAAGTTAGACAAACTCAAAATATTCTATTACCTCCAGATGTAGCATACAGAAAATACAAAGAACATAATCCAGAAGGCAAAAGAAGTTGCTGTATGGTCCTTGATAAAGAACAAAGCTCTCAAAATAATAGCTACACAAGACTATAAAATATATTAGATGACCTCATTTAAAAGGTCATTGAAGATTTCTACAAAACAGTATCAATCTTATGTTGGGTTAGATACATATATTTTCGTGTGTGTGTGTGTGTGTGTGTGTGTGCACGTGTAAAAAACAAGGAAGAAGTAATATAAAGTCAATGGAAAAATGAAAATATACTTTTTTTTGTATTTTAAGGAAGAGTCTACAGGGTGTTCAGGGTCTCACTACTAGATTGGACTCAGTGATCCACCTGTTTACAGCCTCCCAAGAGCTGGGATTATAGGTGCGCCACCATGCCCAATCTCAATTGCTGTCTCACTGCGCCCCGGTGGTTGGGCTGGCACAGCAGGCCCGGGGATCAAACCCCCAGCCCCTACACCTGTTAAAAAGCAATTTAATCCACTGAGCTATTTGGCCAGTCCTTTGGAAATATACTTTTTAAAGTCTCTAATACTGGGAGAAAATATCATACCATGTCTTGTAAGTAGATTGTAAGTCAAAGATACAGTATAAATCTTAAAACAAAAATTAAGATTAAACAATATTCAGGAAATTAATTAAATATTAATTAAAAATTGAAGATTTCAAAACACTTCAACTAAAAAATGTTTTCATAATAATAAAGAATTACTAAGAATAAAAAGTAACATAAATACTGGAATGGCAACTACATGACCAGCACTTCTAATAGTTTGGGGATAGGATATCATACAAAGTTTTAGTATGTCATGGACATGGACAGTGTCCATGATGCTTACTGGTGGCCAGGTGTCACTTGTGGGACTGAGCTACTGCTATTTCCTTGATATCCACCCTGTAGACCCAGATAGAATCATGCCCCGTAGGGTGCAGGAGAAGTCCATTTGTAGAGTGTGCTGATGGAAATGTTTTGCTGCTGTATACTGAAGAATTGAAAGACCACTTTTGTATATCTCTTTTTCTCCTGTGCTTAATTGTTTGCCCTATTTGATGGCTTCTTTCCATTCTCATTCATGGAGTTGTGGTCATTTTGATCCCTTTCTAGAATATCTTCAAGTAATCTGTATAGGGTTGGCTTTGTCATCATGAAATTCTTTAGTTGTTCTTTGTCATGGAAGTATTTCACTCCTCTATTATACTTGAAAGAGAGTTTTGCAGGATAGATCAGTCTGGGTTGGAATTTGTTTTCTTGCAAGACTTGAAGTACTTTGCTCCATGCTCTTCTTGACTTGATGGTTTATGAAGAAAGATCTGCCATTATTCTGATGGGTTTTCCTGCAAATGTGATCTGTTTCTTTCTCTAGCAGCTTTCAGTTCCTATGCTGAATTTCTGGGATCTTGATTATTATATGTCTGGGCGTGGTTTTAATTGAGTTGATATTATTTGAAGTTCTATATGCTTTGGTTACCTGAATGTCAGATTGTTTCCCAATATTTGATAAGTTTTCTGCTATTATTTCTGTCCATATTATTTTATATCATTTGTATTGATTCCTCCTTTCTCATTGATAACTATTAGTCTTACATTGTCCATCTTTGCATCATCTTGCAGATGTTGAATTATTTTTTCCTGTGTCCTGGTTGTTTTTAAGAGATCTTTTCTTACCTTTTCACTAGCTGCAATGGTGTCTTCAAGGTGTGAAAGTCTATTTTCACTTTCACTCAAATGGTTTTGCCAGCTTGTGATTGAGGTTTTAATTTCCTGTATAGCATTTTGAATCTGCTTCACACATTCTATTTCTTTCCTATATTGCTCGTTCAAGGATTCCATCATTTTTCTATTCTCCTCTATTTTTTATCAGTATCTTCTTTAGAAGCACTTAGTGCTACTTTCATTACAGTTTTCTTTTCTTTTTTTACTTCAGAAATTATTTCTGATCTGATTGCCTCTATACCTTTCTGCAGTTCAGACACTATTAGTTCAGAGATTTCAGGTGTGCAATTTCCAGTTTCTTCTATGCCATTGTCTCCTACATTCGTTCTGGGTGGACTCAGGGCCTGAGAATGCAGATTTGCTCCTTCTCTTTGTCATTTTGTATAGCACTGTCTTTGACCTTTGGAGTAGAGCTTTGATACAGTTATTAACTTAGCACCAGGTCCAGATCTACCAAGTTCAAGCTCATCTAGGTTGGTGTGGCTTGGGTCTGGCTGCTGTGCTTCACTTCTTCCTGCTGCAGCCCTTGGAGGTGAACCCTCTGTACCACTCTGGCAAGATGTTCTGCTCCTGGATCAGCTGTGTGGGTCTTGCCTCTAGCTTCTCTGCAGGGAGTTCTGCTGCAGGGTTCCACACCAGGCCTGTCTGATGGAGGAAGTTCCACTCACAGGGCGGACCTGGGTTCTGGGGCCCCAGGGCCACAGGCAGTCTCACTCACATGCTGTGTGCAGCAATAAAACTTGCTAGTAAAGTATCCTTCATTTCAAGGGCCACCACATAGTCAACCAAAACATTCAGATATTTGGAGCCAGTACTTACAGATTGACTGGGGAAAAACTTACAGTCTCCATAAGGAAATCTTGAAGATGCTTGGCTTCTAATTCATATTCACTTGCTTTCGGTTTTAAAGACTTCATTATCAGGCAAGCATCCCTGTCTCGGGCCCTGTTGCATTCTCCAATATGATATAAAACTTCTGTGGTCTTTGAGTTCACCTCATACTGTGGAATCAGATGATCTCCAAATATTTTTTTCAACCACTCAGCAACCTGCACATCTTTCTCCTCCTGTGCCTCCATCACCACTGCTCCTGCAACTCAACAGGGGTTCTTTTACTACCAGAAGCTTCAAAGTTAACTCTGGGAAAGGATTTTGCTATATTTGCCATCATAATGGGGCTGGGCCCATCTCCTCTAAGAGAAGTTTATGGTTATCCGATAACCAACTTACCCAGTGATGCTGAACATTTTAGGTCTCTCAATGATAATAAATAGCTAGCTCAGCATGTGTGTCATAGATTGACCACCATTACATGAGGCTCTTATTTTCAAAGGACTGCCCATTCAGATAAAGACCTTGTCCTCTTTAAATCCAGCCAAATTTGTGCCAGAAGAGAATAGCAATTTAGAACACAACTATAAATAAGTATTTCTCCACACTCATGCTGTAAGAGAAGATCTATTAGACACTTCCCTCATAGGCAGCTCACCTATGGAGCCAGGCTGGCAGGATATGCTGTAGTAACTGCAGATGTTTGAAAGCCCCTTGCTTGGCCCTGGAACAAGTGCTCAGCTAGCACAGCTCACAGCCCTGACAAGAGCCCTATAGCTCAGTGAAGAGTACATTCAGCAACTATACTGACTCAAAGCATTCCTTCATAGTGCAACATGTCCATGTAGCCATATGGAAATAAACCATTTAATTGCCAATAGGTCTTCTACAAAATATCATAGAAATAGATGAACTTCTGTTATCTGTCTACCTGCCATAAGAGGTGGCAGCTGAACACTTGTAAGAGACATGGGAAGGGAATGGAGGAGGTATCCCAGGGCAGCTGGTGACAGATGCTGCCGCAAGAAAGGTAGCACAAAAGCTCTCTCCTTGGTCCCTTCATCCCAGATACACTCAACAAGAAATCAAATGGGCTTAATTCTAAGGGTAAGGATGACTCCAATGAGGATTGAAAGCTATTCTTTCCAACTGTCAACCTGTGGAAGGTTATTAAATCCCTCCACTAAACTTTTGACCTAAGAAAAGATAAAACTTATCACATGGCTCAAAAATTATTCCTGGGAAAGGGACACCCTAACTATTCAATAGTTGGTCAAGTTCTATAAATCCTGGCAAAAAAATAATCCTATTAATAGAACCACAGTTTCCCCTGGGATGCAGAGACATGGGAGTTATCCTAGGAAAGACTGGTAACTTGATTTCATTCATAGTTCCAAGAATAAAGAGATTGAGTACTTGGTCTAGATGGACACATTTACCAACTGGGTTTAAGATTTCCTTTGTCAGACAGAATAGACACAGGAAATGGTAACAGTTCAGGTCTCAAAAAACATTCCTAGGTTTGGCCTTCTCAAAGGTTCAAGTGGCAATGGCCCCTCTTGCAAGCCTGTAGTTACACAGGGCACCTCTGAAGCACTATTCTTTGTCATCTTCATTGTGCTTGGAGACTCTAATCAGGAAAAGTCAAATCAAAGAACAAAACTCTAAAGAGACATCTTTAAAAGCTGGCCCAGAAGACTCAACTTCTGTTTTACTTCAACTAGCTTTAGTTAGAATAAGAAATGCACTGTTCATCAAAAGGAATACTTAGTGCTTATATTGGTTAAGCAATGCTCCATGCCCATATCTGATAATCTCAGTGACTACTTTGAAGACAACAATATTAACATAATAACCATTGTTAATTTCTTATCATCTTGTTTTGAAATTCTGTATCACTTTCATTGTTTTTAAATCCACATCAAACTCTAGGTCTGTGCCTTTAGCAGTGTTGTGTGGATGGATATTTTTAACTAATGATCATTTTGCTGACCAGGAAAGCTACCTAAGTGTGAGAGATCACTATGTGGGGCAAATTTTAATAGACTCTTCAAGAACTAACAGAAGCCCAGCCTTGGGAATTGGGGCTTCCAGTGTTCTAGCCTGAGGATCTAGTACTGACAAAGTTTCTTCTCTCTCTAAGTCCCTCTTTAGAGCCAACTTGTAGATGGCATCCAACTAGCTAATCTATTAATTCTCCTACACTAGCAGTCCTGACATGTATTTTGCTGGTATGACAAGCTAGCCTCCACTTTTATCGATTCTCTAGAACTAGAGGGTGTCATTTACATGTAGAATCACTAGTAACTACACTTAGTGAACTTTTAATGACACACAACAAAGACTATCTCTTTTCAATATTGAAGTTAAGTAAATAAGACAGGTGCTTCTTCAGAATTGGATGGCTTTCAGTATCTTAACATCTGTTCAGGAAGAAACTGAGCCATTGTTAATACCAAGTGTTGTGCTTGCATTCCTGATAATTCTGAAAAGGTTTCATTGGCTCTTCAAGGACTTCACCAACAAGTACATGATATGTCTAGTCTGGAGATTCTGTGCAAATGTCTTTACAGGAGGCTTTTAGCACATCATATTGGTAGAAACATGTACTGATTGTTAGAGCTATTGTTCTTTTAGTACTATAATTTGAAATTGCATATTTAATTGTTTGATATGCTTTGTCTCTTCCAAATCAAAAGTCATCCGCACCCACCTAAAATTAATAGTGATGTCTGGCGTTGATTGAAGACCCTTAGATAGGCCTTCTGGAGGTTGTCCCTGACTGTGAATAGCAGTAAGGAGTTAGATTGCTATCTTACTTTTCTCATTTCTGAGACAAAAATATTCAGCATCCAACTCAAGTTAAAGGAGGAAAGCTTTATCTCAGTTCACAACTTATAGAGGTTTTAGTCCATAGTTGGCTGCCTCCAAGGCATGGTCACATCACAGCAGGGTATCACAGAAGAGAAATAGTTCATCACATGGTAAGCAGAAGGCAGCTAATAGCAAGTAGTAAACCTGTATCTTCTGATATCTTTATATTCCATCCAGGGTACAAACCAATACCTTTGATTGGTACAAACCACACCCATGGTGAGACTTCCATTATCCACATACAGAACTTCGCAAAATGCATTTAGTTATCACATACCCTTAATCTAAGCATCACATATCCTAGATCTAGTCTTCTCTAAAATACCCCATCTATAAGTACACGAGGCTTTGGGGGAGCATTAAGAGACAAGCCATAACAACTGGTTATACCCCATTTCACTCTTAACATCAATGAGAGACACCTCTTTGTGAGGGGAATATTCTAAATGATAGATGGGCAAGTGAGAAAGAAGACAGCAGGCATCTAGAGAGGCAATGGGTTCAATTTGGAGTCAAATGACTGTCTTGTTGGGATAGACAGGAGCCTGAGGTCAACAATTAATAAGAATCAGATGGGCAATTAAGGGCAGGAGTGTAACAAGCAAGATGATGGTGACCACTA
>NW_004524900.1:487128-502103 GCF_000260255.1 Octodon degus
GGGGCGGCCCGAGGGGGTGGGAGAGGGTCCGGCCCACGCTGCGCCTGGGCTGGGACTGGTCCCGCCGGCATAGGGTAGCAGGAAGCTCTCCACACACTCACCGGACCTGGGCTAGGACTGGGTCTGGGGATTCCCGGAAGTCGACAGAAATTCCTACTGGGCGGGAGGGGTGGGGGAGGTATGGTGGAGTGTTGGGGGGCGGCCCAGGCTGCGCCTGGGCTTGGATTGGTCCCGCCGGCACCCTACTCTTTTCTTTTAATAAATCACTTGGATAGAGGACAAGAGGCATCTGCAGACATGCAGATTGCCTGCATGGTTTGTGAAGAGAAGTCGGCCGTAATTCTGATGGGTTTTCCATTGAATGTGATCTGCTTCTTTTCTCTAGCGGATACCTTGGCTCTTTTCTAGTTTAAGTAAGTTTGATTTACCTTGGCTCTTTTCTAGTTTAAGTAAGTTTGATTTAGTCCTATAGGTTATACTTAGTTCGAAGTAGAGTGGACTGAACTCTGGTCATTTTGGGGGTTTTTCTGGGTACAAAATTTTCTGGAGAAACCATCCCCATGGAATACATTTTCAGATCCCCTGTTGACAATTGGAAACTATTCCTCTCTTCTTAAAAAACATTTCTCCTCTGTATTTCCTCCGTTCTTATCTTCTTTCTTTGATTTTGTGTGACGTGGACCCAGATTGTATCATTATAATTCAATCCAATTTAAGCCCTCTATAAGGAGGGCTTAAATAGAATAAAAAGGCAGTGAAAAAAGAAATTTGAACTCTCTCTGATTGTTTAAACTAGAATGTGGATTTTCTCCCCCTGGTGCTACTGGTTTTCAGATCTTTAAACTTGGACCACAAAGTTGACTATCAGCTCTCAGGACCCAAATTGATTACTGACTTTGTTGAGTCTCCAGCTTACGATGGCAGATTGCAGGACTCTTTAGTCTGCATTATTGCATGAGTCACTGCCATGTGTTATTGTCTCTATCTAATTTTCCTCCCAAGGCCTCTTGAGCAGTATATAGGACTTTTGGGAGGTGATTGAGTCACTGGGAGCATGGACTGGCAGGGTGTGTTCTCTCTACTCATTTTTTGCTCCATCTCTGCTTCCTACCACCATGCTATAAGCACCCCATCTTCTATGCCACCCTATCTTGGAGGCAGTAGACTATGGACTGAAACCTCTAAAGACCATGAATAAAAATAAACCTTTAATTTTTGAGAGTTGGATATTGTGTATCAGGGACCAGAAAAAATTAAGATTTGGGTACAAAAACAGCAGAGTTAACCACATCATGTCATTCAGATGCCTTGGAAACTGGCCCACAGGAAGTTTGAAAAGGTTTGAAGATGTTGTTGTAAGAAGCAGCCCTAGGATGCTATAAGACAAGCTTGACGGGAGATTCTGGTCAGAGTTCTGATTCTGGTCAGACGATCAGAAAAGTGATAGAAGTACAGCTGGTAAGGACTAGGTTCTAGAGGCTTCTGGTGGGAAGACTAAACTGGCAGTTAGACTTTAGGCCTTGTGTGTTATGCTCTGGCAGAAAATATTTCTGCTTTTTGCTCATGTCCAAAGACTTTCCAGGAAACTAAGTGTAGTGGACTAATTAATCTGGTGGAAGAAATTGTGAGGCAGTCTATTGTTGAAGTGGTGGTATGTTTACAGTTAAGGGATTTTAGCCAGCTCTACATTGAGAATTAAGAGCAGATGACCCAGATGAATGAAGTTTTGAGTTTGTTCAGAAAGGAGGCTCCAGTAAAATTGGGGCCTGCAAAGAAGAAGCAGCAGGGAAGATCCTAATTGCTGAAAAGATTAACACCAAAAAGAAGCCACACACTTTGAAATAGGACAGTAGGAAAAATGGCTTGAAGGAATATGGAAGTCCCCACCTTTCACAGGGCCAAGCATGTAACACAGAGGACTCTGCTTTGAGATGAGAGCTCTTGGGCGTCCTTTTGGACAACAGCCACCTAGGAAGCTTATTTCTCAGGATTCAGCTCACTGTGCTCAGGCCACCCAGGCACTTGGATGTGTCTCTGTAGCTACCAGTGAGACACAAAAGGGTTTAGTTACTGCTCTACGTGGCAACAGACATTGCTGTTATCCATGTGGGGCTGGTACAAGAGTTGTGGAATCAGGAAGGTTTCCACCTAAATTTCAGAAAAAACCCTGGAAGGCCAGACAGTTTTCCATTAGAAGGCAGTTAGTGAAGCTGTGAATGTGAAATAAAAACTGAAGTCAAGACTATAGAAAGTTAGAAAAGGCAGGAATGTGAGAGCTATAAAGAGTGAAGAAAGCTGGTCCAAAACAGAGGCCATGGAGGTTGCAACCACAGGCAGCACCCCTTGGAATTCACATCTCTCCACAATTTACCTGGAATAATGAACCTAGAATGACAGGATGTAGTATTTGCCCTGCTAAGTTTCAGTCTTGTTTTGGTCCCAATCCTTTATGTTCTCTGATTTCTCTTTTTTGGAATAAATGTGTTTATCCTGTGTTATTGTGTGTTCCAAGGGTTTCACTTACTTCTGATTCTTACAGGGGCTGGCAGCTAAGTTTGTCTTAAATTTCAGAAGGACTTTGGACTTGGACTTTTAAGAAATGCTGAAACTACCAAGACTTTGGCCACTCTTAGAGATGGATTAAATGTATTTTGTATAAAAGGGTGCATATGAGTATTTTGGAGGCCAGCAGCAGAATATTATGGTTTATATCTGAAATGCTGCTCCTAGGGACAGGGTCTGGACCTATCTTTTCCCTACTTTCCCCTCAGTTTGTCTCCTTTCTTCCTTTGGCTACAACATGAACAATTTCTGCTCTGCTATAGTTCTCTGCTGCCTATGGACTGAAACTGTATAACTGCAAACCAAAATAAAGCTTTTCTCTTTAGAGTTGTGGTTGTCAGGTATTGTGCCTCAGCAACAAAAAAGCAGCTAAGATGTCTTATGATAAATCTTTACATAGAGTATCATACATATATCATATGTGTGTGTGAACTTCCTACTAGTTCTGTTACCTGAAGAACCCAGATTAAAACCCACAATGCCTACTTATTATCTATTCTCATCTCCTAGTGGAATCTTATGTCAAAATTAAGAAAAATAGGAACTATAGTAATACTTCAGCTAACAAACACTTCTGTTTACAAACAACTCAGTTTCTAAGCAAAGGCATTCAGCAAAATTTTGCTTCTGTTCCCAAACTTTACACCAAGTGACAAACACAGTCATGACCATTTTCCCTACTGAAACACAAATCATAAAACAAATTAATTTCATAAACTGAGGTATCACTACACTGATTTTTAAGTTTCTTAAAAAATAAAGTTTTTAAAACATAAAATTTTTTAAAAAATGAGGTAGAAGAGGGAGTAAAAGAAAAACAAAGTTCTTAACTTCATTGCCTATTTCTGAATCAAACCTCATCTCTGTAAAACTCTGCCACAGACTGTTTTTCCTCAGATCACATCTCTATATTAAACAAAGTTTTGCCCAAGGCCTAAACTTCTACTTCACAGCCTCTCATCCTATTGGATCAGTATTGCCTCTCCCTCAATATTTAGACTGGGAATCATGGCTTTCTTCCATTGCAAAGATCATTTGCTTGTTCATTCCTCTGAGTAAACAGAATTCCAACTGAGCCTGCCAGCAGTGCGGCATTCTAGCCAAGTTTGATAGACATTAAAGGTTTGGGATTCTTTTCCATATTCTCAGTTCTAAACTGGCTACAAATATGTCTACCCCCAACAGCCTACCAAGCCCTCTGCCATTCCTGTCATGTAAAATCTTCCTGCTCAGTCCAGTAACCCCCCATGTACCTGGATCCCCAGATTAGAGCCAGGACATCATTCAGACCAGACTTCCAAGTGGCATCACAGCTCATTTCAATACTGTTTCTTTCTATTGGCTAAATGAAAAGGCATTGACTTCCTAGTTCAATTGCTTACACTAGTGGCAGATTTGGGGGTTGTATTGTCTTTTATTCACAGTGGCAAAATATCTGGTATAAATCACCTTGAAGAAAGATTCATGGTTTCAGAGGTTCCAGTCCATGGTAAACTGGTTTCATTGTTTTTAGGTCAGTGGCAAAGTAGAAACATCATGGCAGAAGGACAGGGTGGAGAAACCTCATGGTGGCTAGGAAGCCAAGAGAGGGGAAAGAAAAGCCAGAGAGAAAACATCCTGGACTAGATATTCCCTTGAAAGTCATGCTCACAGTGAACTACTTCCTCCAACTGGGTCCCACTTCCTGAGAGCCTATTCAGTTATGAACTCACTAATAGATTAATCCATTGGCTAAGTTGACACCCTCATGATCCAGTCACTTCTCTAGACATAACCTCTGAGCACTGTGGCACTGGGGACCAAGCTCTGAAGACATAAGTATTTGAGAACATTTTATATTTAAACCATAGCAGGATTTAGCTCATCATAGGCCTTTGCCTATGTCCCAATATCCAACTACTTTCATTTATTTGGGAGGAGGCAACGCAATATAATTTGCATGGCTCAATCTCTGGGAATGTGTTTCAGCATTTTTAATAACACAAAGGCAATACAGATACTAGCACCCTGAGAAAATCAGTCAATGGTAACTCACAGCAAGAACTGTGTCTCTCTGGTAATAACAATAAAATCAAAAGCAATAGTAATAGCACCAAAGGTAACCTAAATCTTGGCATAGTTTATATTTGCATTTACCTAGTAAGTATAAATAATATACTACCTTTAGTCATATCAGAGAGGTCTATAATTATAGTCTAAACACTAAGATAAGCCACATATTGCCATATAGTACAGATCTACTAAAAGCAGCAATTGTCCACTAACAATAAAAAAAATTCAACAGTAATAGCATGGAGCTTACTATGTAAAGGTTAATAAAACTAAATAGTTATAATAATAAAGATAGAGTTAAGGAATAGGAGATAAGTAAATTTTGAAAAATTAAGCAACAGAAGGTAAGGAGAAAAGTGAGATAAAAGATCCTATTAAGGAGCAACAGCTAAACAGAATTAGATAAAAGTAATAGAAAAGAACAAGAAAAATTTAAAAGATAAAATAATTGAAAGGAACAGCTAATGCTTATTTTTTCTTCTTTTTATTTATTTATGTATATTTTTTATTTATTTTTTTTTACCAATTTTGCTTTCTTATATATGGTAAACTACAAAACTAATTTGAAGACAACAATACACATTATAAGAGCCATTGTTGAATTTTTTGTTGTTGTTGAATATTTTGTTCAGTGAAATTCTGTATCATTTCTATGGGTTTTTTTTCCACTAAACCATCTCCGTGGCCCTTCTATGGGTTTTTTAAAATCATTTTTATTCTCTTTCAAAAATAAAAAAAATATTTAAAAATGAATCATAGAAGTTGAATTTAGTTGTAAATATAAGGCATTTTAATTTTTAAACATTTTATGTATTTGGTATGGCTTAGGCATAGTGCTTCTCCTCCTTTCAGCCTCCCCGGTGCTGTAACTGCAAGCATGTGTCACCACTCCTGGACTCAGTGCTAGTTCAGCACACCCAAGGGTGGGGCTGGCAAGGCATTTGGTACTATGGATGGAACCCCAGTCCTTCCACTTGCCTAAGCAGGCACTTAGTGCACTGAGCTATCTCATGGGCCCAAAGGCATTTTAATCTGAGAGAGAGAGAGAGAGAGAGAGAGAGAGAGAGAGAGAGAGAGAGAGAGATCCAATGCAGAAAAACATAAGAAAAGAAATGAACTCCCCCCCCCAAAAAAAAAATCTGTATTTTTAATGAATGCTTTCTTTTTAGGGTGTGTAATCTTGGGATCCAGCAAGTCAGGACTTTCCTACATATCTCTGTAGCCCATGAGCTTGTGAGGTGTCCCCACTCTTGCTACAGGGAACCCTTTCTCTGTATATCCCAGACTGGGGCAACCACTAGAGCTGAGGATGCCCTTTCTCATGTTAGCAGTTGGCAAAAGTAGACCAGTGATCTCTTGCTGGATATAGGCAGCAATCAGATTGTTGGACCAAATACCAGCACCTTCAGACCCAGTCACCTCTGAAAGCCTGGCTTCTGACCAGAAAGGATAGGGCCCCTTTTCCTTCCCACTTGAGCTTAAACTCAGTTGTAGAGGTCAAAGGTCTGTGCCTAGCTCCCACCCTCTGCACACCTGTCCTCTGTGGCCATCTCCCAGTGTGGTAGGGTGTCTTAATTACTTTTCTCATTGCTGGGAATGATACCTGACACTCACAAGTTAAAAGAGGAGAGGTTTACTCACAGTTTATAGATAGAGGTTTGCTCACAGTTTATAGAGGTTTTGGTCCATACTCAGGACTGGCGTAGCATAGCAGGGGGCATCATGGAGGAGAAACTGTTCATGGCTTCGCAGGCAAATGACAACAAGCAGCAGAAGCAGCAGCAAGTCTGCCCTTTTTTTTTGTCTCTACATTCTATCCCGGGACTGGAGAGATAGCTCCATGTTCTAAACACGTGCCTGGCAAGCCCAAGGACAGGAGTTTAATCCCTGGTACCACATGCTGTGCCAGCCCTGGAAATGGGCATGGCATGTATGCCTATAATCTCAGTGCTGTGTAAACTGAGATGGGAGGATGAGTCCAAGCTACAGAGTGAGACACTATATAAAAATAATAATAATAGATATATATTCTATCTCAACTACAAGACTATTGGTTAGCATTGCCCACACTCAGGGTGAGACTTCCTTTGTCCATGCCTTTAACCCCAAGATCGCACACCTGAATCCAACTTTACACACTCATGGTACAGCCACTTTCCAAAAGCTCCACCTGTGAGCATAGGAGGCTTTGGAGGGACACCAAAATGCAAACTGTAACATGGAGTAACACTGGAAATCATGAATGAAGTGAAGTTGATCTGTAGTTGTTCTGTGGCTCTGTCCTAAACAATTAATTAATCCTTTTTAAAAGTTACTTTAGATAAAACTTTCTCAAACATGGTAAGCACTGCACTGGATTTCTTCAAGTCTAGCAGTCTAGCCTGCTGTGTAGAAGGGGTCACTTTTGGAGTGAAACTCCGTGTTATTGTTTCAGTTTACAAGAACTGTCAGCTTGTCCAGCACTGCTGGTCTGGCCCATCATTTCTCCCAGGAGCTGCCATCCCTTTGGACTAACCTAGCATCTGTAGAGACAGGTCCCCTTCCCAGGGAGTGAAGGTGTGCTTTCCAGATAGCTTTGTTCTTTTTCTCTGCATTGTCCTCCATTTCTCTAGCTTTTCTGTAGTTTCTAGTTTTCCTGTCTGCTCCCTCCAAATTCCTGGAGCACTACCTGTTTTCCTCTTCATCACATTATTGTTTTTCAGATGTCTTAATTCAGGGTCCCAAAAAGGGTACTTTTTGCTGTTTAGTGCTGTTCTGCCATTTTTTCTCCCCATAATCTTATTAAAAATTTTGAGTTTCTAAGTTCAGAAGTTGTCAATTATGCATTTGAATGTGTAATCCTCCTGCCTCAGCCTCCCAGATTTGCTACAGACCTTGGGTAGTATTGAAGGCTACCTCTGGTATGGACTTGAGAGCCCTTAAGCAAAGACAGCCCAAATTGCTTCTTAAAAGAAATTTTAACTGGGAAAGAGCAACATGGACAGAGCTGAGTTTTGAATTTTAGGTAGTAGGAGTAAAATAATTATAAGGGGTGAAAAACACGCATAAAATATGTAACTCATATTTAATATTAATAATAAGTTAATGAAAATACTTGTAAAAAAACTATAACGGGTGAAACAGGGCTCTTTCAGAGTGACAGCAGGAGGAGGAACAACAAGTCAAAGAGACAAAAGACTGAGACAATTTTTAGTGGTCACATCAGTGAAATGAGTTAGGCAGATTGGGTGGAAGGAAACAGAGATATCCCAAATGTCCAGGAGACAAAAGTTACATGTTGGGAGCCAGGCATTTAGTGGACACAGGATTGGCAGACATCTCCTCTTTTCATCCATACCCAAAGATTCTTGCCCTCAGGTATGATTTTTCTTATGCATGTGGGCTTTCTGGTGTACCAATTTTTAAAATGTTGCTTTATTATATTTAGGAACAGATCCAGAGTTTGAAAAACTCTTAAGTCTTCTTTCAGGATTTGCATGAACTGGAAAATCTATAAAAGTTCAGGAATTGATGTCCATTTTTCTAAGAACTCCTAAAAAATGATTATCTTCTGCCAGTGGCCATCCCCTTTGCTTCACTTCAGTGCATAGCGAAGCTCAAGGATGTTCCTGTAGATGGCTCTGCCTGTGTCACATCACTCCAAACTAACATCCCTTTGTCCCCACAGGGTCACATGTGAGGCATGATGGCACTGTCTCCTGCACTTGCTCTCTTCTCCATGCCCCATCCATGGGGCTGTGTGAGTGGTGTCTTCCAGCACAGTGGTGCCTGCCATCATGCTAGAGAAGGAATCCACTTCTCATGTAGATGAGAAGTCTGGGTGGTCTTGAGGATTCTTCTGACAGAGCAGAGTCATGGCCCAGCATGAATACAAAGAGAGAGAATAGGTCTGGCAGCACTTAGAATGATGTAAAGGAAGGAGAGAGAAACGAAGGAAGAAATAGTTCCCAGAGTGCATCTCAGCAGATACTGTCACCCTGCAAGGTCACCTGAGGGGGGTAATGAGGTGCTTTTTATGCCCTCTGAAACCCTGAAATCTCATGACCAGTCCTTTCTCCTCTTGGCATCAACTCAGTGGCTCCACCTCAACAAACAGGTCCAAGTGGAGACGAGTTGAAAATCACAGCCCACTGCTCACTCACTCACTCACTCCCAGTGCAGCTTGTACAATAAGACAGTAGACAGCAGAGTTTATATAGAAATGAGCACCACTGCAGGATGGTCCCCCAGACCTTGGTAAGCCAGCCCCCTTTCTAGCTGAAGGTGATGGTGATGGTGTTGAGCTCTTTCTGACCATGCAGCCACAGAGAGTGCTAATTGAGCTGTGAAGCCACCAAATAGAAAGAACCCAGGTTTTCAGAAGACTGAAAGAAATGACACTGTCCTAGCCATTTGGACTTTCACACAAAAGAGGATAATACCTCTGTTTTATTTATGCCAGTAGTATTTAATTTCTAGGAAGGAAAAAGCACTTAAGTCAATGTCCCAACAAATACAGGATCAGAAATTTGTTGCTTAAAAGAAAAGGCATTGGAAAATATTAAAAATCCTGATAGTGGGGAAACTTCTATGACTTTGCTAAAATTTTTTATCTCTAGGGTGGACTAATTGAAAATTTTATTTATTTATTTACAGGGTCTTGCTACACAGCTCAGACTCATAGTGATCTTCCTGTCTCAGCCTCCCCAGTGCTGAGATTACAGGCCTGCACCACCATGCCTGGTCTTGGTGGCCAGCTCAGCACAGGGCTGGCACAGCATTTGGTATCAGAGATCGAATCCTGGTCCTTGCACTTGCCAGGCAGATGCTTAGACCAGGTTGACTAATTGAGGTCTTGTACTAATAATGACTTATTGGGCCTGTCACAGGATAACCCAAGTAGTCAGTTAGCAGCCCTGACTGGAG
Organism: Octodon degus; assembly: GCF_000260255.1. Taxonomy (NCBI): domain Eukaryota; kingdom Metazoa; phylum Chordata; class Mammalia; order Rodentia; family Octodontidae; genus Octodon; species Octodon degus. The sequence continues at coordinate 496,648 of NW_004524900.1, forward strand.
TAGAAAAACATTTTCTGGTAGTAAGAACACTACCTTTGTGGAGAGTTCTGCTTGGAAGGAAAATAGTAGGGAGGGGCTCTGATACCTGTCTCTTCAATGTCTCCTCTCTCCTTTCTCTTCTTTTCCTTCCTCCTCAGAAAGATGAGATAGGCACTGGATCTATCCTGACTCACTACTTAGAATATATAAAAATGTAGCATGGCCCTCTATTCTCTTTATTTCATATAAATTGGCATTTGGAGTTTAAGTCTCACTTCTTTTGAGACAGTGTCTCACAATGTGGTTTGGCCTGGCCTTGAACTCTCTATGTAGCCCAGGCTGTAGCTCCAGGCTGACCTCAAACTCATGGGATTGTTCCTGCCTCAGCCTCCTAAGTGCTAGGATTACAGGTATGTACTACTATGCTCAGCTCAGACTCATTTTTTATTTATTTTACTTTATTATTATTTTTAATGTATGTAGGGCAGGGTCTACAGGGTCTGACTACACAGATCAGATGTAGTAACCCTCCTGTTTTCAGCCTCCCAAGCACTAGGATTATAGGCACGCAGCACCATGCCCAGTCTCAATTACTGTCTCAGCGTGCCCCAGGGATGGGGCTGGCATGGCATGCCTGAGATTGAGCCCTGGCTGCTGCGCTCTGCTTAAGCAGGCGCTGAGGTCCTAAGCAGTCTGCTGAGCTATCTGGCCAGCCCCCAGACTCGTTTTTTAAAAACTGTTGCTTCCTAAGTATTTGTGCTTCTACCAGAGTGGCAGAATATTTCATTTTCTCTCATCTGTTATAATTATCACCTAGATGTACCACTCCATTAGGGTTTCAAATAGAGGCATGCTGATGCTGAAATACTTCCTTACAGAAGCCCTCCTTCCCCATCAGTGACTTACTTTACAGCTCCAAGTCCTTCAGCACAACCTGGGTATCCTCTCTAACTTCTGAATTTCCCAGCATGTGATCTCCCACACTCCTTTTGTGTAATTCCTCTGGCAGAATTGGGATCAGCATTTTCTCCAAGATTTTCTGAGTTTTTGTTTTAGGAAATGCCATTTAAGTGCCACAGTCTGTGCCCTGGAGGGGTTCCCTGGCACCAGTTAAGTCACTCTTGATACGCTTTGTCAATGCAAAGACTAGAAAATACGCAAATATTTTTTAAAAAATAAAATGCATTGTAAATTCACATGGATACTTTCAGCTCAAATTCAAACTGTCATTTTTGAAACTATTCATTTTTTGATAGTGAAAATCCTAGTTCTTAATGACACTAACCTAAGTGTTTACTTTTTCTTACAATATGCATGTAACAGTTTAGTGCAGCAGTTCCAACACTATCACTGACAGTATAATGACTGAAAATGTCAGTATCTTTCTGATATATCCCACTAGGGACAAACAGTCTATTATTTTTCAGTGCCCTTAAATAATTCCCCTTTATATGCCACCAACTGAGTACACATGATCTCTTTAAAAATTTGGAAACATTTGCAGAAGTGACTTTCAAAATGTATTAAACTTGCCATGTAGTGATATCAGGTCTATGACATAAGGTATATTCAGAGAAGCAGATTTGATTCCTGACTTTTCCCTTCTGTTCCTCTTCTCTGCATAGGAATATTTTTTATTTTTGGCTTATCCATTCTTTTCATAATTTAAGAAAAAATGGGAGCATAATGTATTTATTTTTATCAACCTTACTTTTTTTTTCACTTCACAACACATACTAAAAATCACTCTTTTTTCTTTTCTAAAGGTCCAAAATACTCTGTGGTTATTCCACAATATTTTCTACCTGTCACCTGATACAGGGGAATGAAACTCCCAACCTGCAAGATACTGGGCCAGGTTCATGTTCTCTAAAACTGAAGAATGAATTTCAGGAACAACAGAGGTTAAGAGCAGAATATACTTACTGTGGGAAAGAAAGCTTCTATTCCAGAAAAGGACAGAAGGGGGACTCCAATGTGTTGCCTGGGAAGCTGCCTTTTCTAGGGATTTTGTAGAGTAAAACCTTGCAGTGAGGAGGATCTAAGGTGGAAAACACGGGAATTCATTGATGGGAATGAGGTGGGACAAAACTATGGTGAACCAGTAAAGTTACAGTCATAAATGCTCAGGTAATTTTTTTTCCTTTTTCTTTTTTGCAAAACCAGGGATTGAACTCAAGCCCTTGCTCTTGCCAGGCAAGCACTTATTCTACTGAGCTTTCGCCCCAGCCCCAGGTAAAATTGATTAAATCCAGGACCAAATGGGAAAACAAGTCAGGGAGCAAGTGGGCATAGATGTAGAACAGGGGATTATCCTGTACAGGGTTGGGTTAATGACTCTTTTGGGCTTCCTCAAGGCCAGAGAGTCCTATTTAGAATATCAATCCTAGGTGTTTATCTTAAGGAGGTATGCATTTGTTTGATCTCCTGTTTTGAGGATTGGCCCACAGCTGGAGTGTGCCTGTCTTTCACAGTTGTGAGGTATCTGGCTTTCCATACTGGCTCCTTCTGAAGGCCTAGCCTTGTTTGACTGCCTATATCTCTGTCTAACTCAGCTGCCTATCATGGTAGTGTAATGTATTTATTTTTATCAACCTTACTTTTTTTCACTTCACAACACATACTAAAAATCACTCTTCATTATTTTCTACACCTGCAAAATACTCTGGTTATTCCAGTCTTCTGATGATAGGCATTTGGGTTGTTTCTGGTCCTTTTGTTACAGAGGAAAGACTCTCAACCTGAAAGATATCTAGGACAAGCCTATGTTCTCTGAAACTGGAGAATGGATTTTAGAAACAATGGAGGTTAAAAGCAGAATATAACTACTGAGGGAAAGAAAGCTTTTGTCCAAGAAAGCGACAGAAGGGGACCTGAGTGGGTTGCTAAGGACCCTGCCTTTTCTAGGGGTTTTATAAAGCAGAACTGTGAAGTGAGGAGTCTAAGGTGAGAAACACAGAAATTGGCAAGATGGGCATGAGGTGAGGTGAAACTATGGTCAACCAGTAAGATTACAAGTAATATCTGGTAAAACTGATTAAATCAGGATCAAATGGGGAAGTGAGTCATGCAGCAAGCAGACATAAATTCAGAACAGGAGCTTTTCTTGCAGAGGATTGGGTCAGTGTCTCTTCCTGAATTTTTCAAGGCAGTTGCTACCTATTCAGAATATCAATCCTTGAGGTCCATCCCTAGGGAGCATTTGTTTCATCTTTTGTGTTGAGGTCTGGCCCATAGCAGGAGTCCCTATCTCTCCTGCAGTTGCAAGACAGGCACTTGTGTTCTATGTTGGGTCTTTGAGAGCCCAGCCCAGGCTGACTCCCTATAATATTTCTAACTCAGCTGTCTACAACACTTGAATTTAACAGCTTTGCTGGGTCAAGAGCCAATGCACATGTACTCTGGCTAGATAATGGCCAATTAGCAGCAGCACAATTTGCATTCCTACTGGCAACAAAAGAGGGTGTCTTTTCCCATGTAGTCTTGAAAGAATATATAGTTAAAGTTTTTTTTTTTTTTTCCAATCTGGTAAGCTTATTGTTTTTCCTTTTTAAATATCTTCCAAAAGGGTATGATATTGTTGATCATAGTTCAATACTGGGACAATGTATGGAGTGGATAGCACACTCTTATTTTGCCTTCTGGGACCCCCCCCCCCCCCCCCGAAAAAAAAAAGTATATTTGTTGAGTCAAGGATGTCTTACAGGGCTTGCTGGTCAGCTCAGTGGTTTAAGCACCTGTCTGAGCAAACCCAGTCAGGCTTGCAGGACTGTGGTTCAATCCCCAGCTCCACATGCCACACCACACTTGCACTAAAGGCAGCCTGAGCCAGCCAAAAACAAAAACAAACAAAAGATGTCTTAGATACTAAACTAATAGGAACAGATACTACTCTTGGTCTTCACAAAAATACCAAGAAGCAATTCAGTATGCTTTTAAATTTGTATTCTATTATAAAAAGGGAGGTTGATCTCTTCTTTAAATATATCTTATAGCTGCCCAGTTCCAGGAACCCCCAAACCCAATCCTAGCCCAGGTCCGGTGAGTGTGTGGAGAGCTTCCTGCTACCCTGAACCAGCGAGAGCAGTCCCAGCTCAGGCGCAGAGTGGGCCGGACCCTCTCCCACCCCCTTGGGCCGCCCCCCACCACTCTGCAGTACCTCCCCCACGCCGCCCATCGAGTAGGAATTTCTGCCCAGTTCCAGGAACCTCCAGACCCAGTGCTAGCCCAGGTCCAGTGAGTGTGTGGAGAGATTCCTGCTACCCTGCGCCGGCGGGACCAGTCCCAGCTCAGGCGCAGAGTGGGCCGGACCCTCTCCCACCCCCTTGGGCCGCCCCCCACCACTCTGCAGTACCTCCCCCACGCCACCCGCCGAGTAGGAATTTCTGCCGCATCAGGGAACCTCCAGACTCAGTCCTAGCCCAGGTCCGGTGAGTGTGTGGGAGAGCTTCCTTTTCCCCCTACTTCACCTTGCCCCCTCCAGGCACAGCTCAGGCCTGGTATACACGCCTGGGGTGTAATCCTGAAGCTGCAATTCCTGCAGAGACTGTATAGGATAGATTCAACCAGCTAGTCCAGGAGCAGAAGATCTCGCCACAGGGGCTCAACAGGTTCACCCTCAAGGGCAGCAGCGGGAAGGAACTGAGCACAGCAGCCAGAACCAAGCCAGACGCAGCTGGATAAGTCCAAACTTTGTAGAGCTGCACCTCAACTTCAGTATGTGCAAAGGTTATAACTACAGCAAAGATTTACAACAAAGGTCAGAAGACAGTGATACACAAAATGACGAGAAGGAACAAAATGCAACCTCAGAACCCAAGCACACCTGTAACAAGTGCAGAGGTCACTAACACAGAACAAATTGGAAATCACACAGCTGAAAGCAAGGAATCAACAGCTTCTGAAATAAAGAAACAGCTGCAGAAAGATGGAGAAGACTTCAGATTGGAAATGAAAAAAGACATCCCTGAATTAATAACATCTGCACTAAAGAATCAAATGCAGAAACATATGGAAGAAACCCAGTGCCCACACAGAACAAGTGCGGAGGATACAAGCTCAGCTCAAATGCATGAATTAATAGTGTCGATAAGCAACAGCAGAAAGATATAGAGGAAATCAGAGGGCAATTCTTTTCTGAAATAAAAAAAGAACTCTCAGAACTCATAGCACATGAAGTACAGAAGCAACTACAGAAACATAGGCAGGAAATCCAATCTGAAAAAAACTGCAGTAAAAGAATTTCTAACTGCTTCTAAAGAAGAAATTGATTAAAAAAAAATAGAGGAGATTAGAAAAACGACGGATTCCCTGAATGAGCAATACAGGAAAGAAATAGATCACATGAAGCAGAGTCAAAGAGATATAGAGGAAATTAAACTCTCAATCACAAGCTTGCAAAACCTTTTAAGTGAATATGAAGACAGAGTTTCAGATCTTGAAGATGATGGTGTAGCTAGTGAAAAGGTAAGAAAGGA
>NW_004524900.1:521941-535267 GCF_000260255.1 Octodon degus
ATATATGCAGTGTATTATTTGTTGAAACTGTACTTCCGATTTGATTTGAAACTGTCTCATTGCTATCTGTTTATCAATAAAACTTTGAAAAAAATAAAATAAATATGAGTTTAGGATAAAAGAAAAAAAAGGAAAGCAGGGTCTCAAGGACTTAACTACTCAAGATAGGGAAAGGAAAAGAGCTAGGAAACATGAAAATGTCAACTCATAGAGTTATATGTAGAAGATGAGCAAGGCATTGATACTGAGAATCTTCAGAAGATTTTTTTAATCTAGCAGTTATTTGGAAAGATTATCACCCTGACTAACTATATATACTAATACCTGTGAACTAAGCTACTGCACTGCAGATAGTAATTTTTAATAGTAGTTTCATGCTTGGAGTGCCTGTCATTCTGGTCTACTGAATATGCGCTAGTTGTCATGACATACCAGTTGTTGCTATGATGTCTCTCAGGTAGATGGTTGTTCAAGAAGAAGGCGGTGGTGGAAAGAAAGCAAGAGACAGGAAAGGGAATATTGTGGGACTGTCCTGCTTCAAGGTTGTATATGGTGAGATTTTTGGACTTATGTGCAAACATGAGAAGTATATAGTTCTTTATGCCTATTTTTAAAATATATTCTAATTCTTAAATGTTTTTTATCATATTCTGTAGGGATTTAAAGTTCAACATATCAATACTTGATGAAAAATACCTGTTTCATATCATGCCTAAAATGTTTGATATGCAGACAGACAGTGAGGTTAAGTTTCACAGCCTAAGTTGTTCAATAATAACAACAAGCTTGTCTTCTGGATCGCTAACAACCTAAGTTTGCAGACCAAAATTAGAGAAAAAGGAGGGCTGCAAGGAAAGCCAACATTTTGGCCCTAGCCTTCAAAGGTCCATTAAGACTCACGACATATGAGATCTTGTACTGTAACGTCATGTAACTCAGTAGTGTCCCAAATTTTCTGATTAAGGAGATTATGGGGCCAAAAAGGAAAGTAACCGATGATGTAGAGTGTGCCTAAGGAGAGTCACATGAAGAGAAAACATTCTCTCAGGCTTTCACAGAGCGCACATTGGCCAAGCAATGGCCATGACTCATCCACATGGCTGACACTGACAAAGGTTCTACTATCTGAGGTACAGAATCTCAGGATAAATCCTGAGGGGATTTCACTGACCTTCTCAGACCCAAAAGCTACAACTCTTGTTGCATAGGTCCTGCTTTACCTTGGTCTTAACCATCCAGAAGAAAAGTATAAAAATGAAATATAAGAAAGAAAGCCACGCTATTATGTTGAGCTGTGGGGGACTCAGGTTAACAATTTCTGACATTGCCAGTTAAGCGGAAGACCCAATACTATTATGGGCTACTGGACTCTTTTAGAATATTTTGTTGAGTTTACACACCTATAATATTCAAATAACAGAACTTAACAAATAAAGGCTATACAGATAAATATGCATTTTGTATCTGTGTATTCAAAGTGATTAGGAAAGATATATAGTTACATTCTGTTAATGAATAGAATGATTTGTTCTAATGGTGTTTGTAAATAGGATATCAAGTCCGCATCTTGAACAGCAATTAACCACTAAGAAGAATGTATGCAATGTGTTAATTAATGAAACTGTCCTACCAATTTGATTTGATACTGTCTCATTGCTATTTCTTTATCAATAAAATTATGGCAAAAAAATAAAAAATAATCGAAGCTAAAAAATTTGATATAAAAACTATCATTTTAGATAAAATGTAACTTGGATAGTAATGGATTTGGCTTAAAAATGTTAGCATCCTCATATCCTGTCAGGTGGGACTATGACAGAATAATTGCTTTCAGTCTCAGTACACTATGGTGGAATAGACCCAGCACAACAGGGTACTGTTTCCTGAGGTGGCCTGTAGAACCAGCAGTTGGTAAGTGAGGTGATTTGATGCCATTTCAAAACATAAACACAGGAACAGAAGTGGGTGGGCAAGGCTGCCATTTTATTTCAAAGGGTTTGGGATCAACCTCAGCAGCAGGTAAAACCCAGGTTGCTTCACTGCCAAAGTCCTGCAGTAAAAGGAAGCCTGAGTCATCAAGTCACAGAGGACCACCAACAGCTGGGAAGCATTCTAGAGGGAAAATCTACCAAGAGACAGGAGGTTGGATCCCCCTCCAGAGGCACAAGCAAACATGCAGCCTTATCCTATAGCTGGACAAGGGCAACCCTCATCCTACAGCTGGTAGGAGCTAGTGGTGTGGACCAGAGGAAGCTGTGCAAGGTCCAGAAAAAGACAATTGTACATGGATCTGTGGTCAACCCTGGTCTCTTCTTACCCAAAGGCATCATCACAGGGACTGAAGGAGTGCCATAGAGACATAAGAAAAATTGGACATCTAGATGGTTGTCAGCTGAAGACCAGTCCCAGCTCCCACATCTAGAGGCCAAGACCAGCCTCATACACAGCACAAATCCTACTACCAACTTAGTGGGGTTGCATAGCACATTGTTGGGATCTGACTAGGATCACCTAAAAACTGAGAAAGTCAGAAGAATTTTACTACTTATAGGGATCCATTGGTTTCTTGTTTGTCCCCAGGAGAAAACAGCAAGAGGATTTAGAAAATAAAGGCAAGATATGATAACTGAGGTCAGGTTATGGAGCAGGTCTGCTTGGCAAAGGACCTAAACAAAAACAGTAGGGATATTTATTTATACCTTTTCAAAGTTAATATCAGGAGACACATGGTTGCCTAGAAACTAATAGCCAAAATTGACCAGGCAGAATGTTTTTCTCAAGACTGAGGTAGCCTTGTCCTGCCCTTTCACATATGATCAATTTTCCAACTTCATTAGCTCCCAACACTATTTTTCTTTTTCTTTGTTTGCTTGCTTTTTCAGCCTGGTTGGGGTGTGTGTGTGTGTGTGTGTGTGTGTGTGTGTGTGTGTGTGTGTGTTTTGTTTGTTTTCCATCTGGGTTTCTTACTTTGATTTTTGTTCTATTTGTATTCTTCCTCTCTTAACTCTCTCTCTTGATTTTATGATACTTTCATTTAAGTGAATATAATCTCTTCTCTTTTTGGTTCACATGATTATTCTTCTGCTTTCTCTTTCATTCTTTCTCTCCTCTACTCTTCTCCAGTTTCCCAAAATGTGGATGATCATCCTTTACCTTACAGCCTTGCTTTACTATATTTCTCCTCATTCATCTCTCTGTATAATCTCCTGTACCTCTAAAACAGCCACACCTCAAAAGGATAAAGTCATCTACCAAGGAGAAATTCATTGTGTACAAGTTCTTGGTACATACTGCATTTTTAAATATAACTGTAGAGCTTGTTCCTATGATTTAAGTTACCAAATCAATAGTTACCACAGGTTGTCAGTTGCTAGGCATGTGCTTGATTATATTGTTATTGCTGCTTCTACCACTTTAGCTAGAATGGTGCAAACAGTTTTTCACCTTTGTGTGACACTGTGATTATCTTGGGTAAAAACCATCACCATAGTCCAGTGCCAAAGGACAGAGTGCTGAGCCAAGTAGATAGCACTTCTCATCCTTAATAAACTGGAGAGTCAGGTTCTTGGGATAGACACAAAGACTAAGAACTACCTACATCTAGAAGACATCTCTGAGGAATAGATATTTCCTAGGGAAGCCTTAGATTTAGTGGTAAAACTATCTATCATAAGAAATCTATAAACACCATGTCTCAGTTACTCTTCTCTTGTTGCTGGGACAAATACCAAACACTCTTAGGGAAGGAAAGGTTTATTTAATTAATAGTTAAAGGAGGTTTCAGTCCATACTCAGCTGGCTCCAAGGCAGGGAGGAGCATGGCAGAGAGCAACCTTTCATGGCAGCAGCAAGGAGCAGAGAGCAAGAGCAAAAGGAAGGGGTAACAGCAACAGTGACAACAGAAAGCAAGTCTGTCTCTCTGTCTCTTATATTACATTCAAGCTATCTGCCCCAGGCTGGGTGTAACACTCACACCCATAATCCAAGCAGTACTCAGACCCATAATCCCAGTGGATTACAAGTTAATCACAAACTCCAGAAGTTAAGTCTGCCCCATGACTTACATGAGGCTTTGGGAGCACAGCTAGACAGAAACCATAACACACTAACACACAAAAAAACAAACCCAAAATAAAATGAAAAAATGACAAGTAAAAGTAAAAACGACAAGTAAAGGACAACCCCAGATGCCAAGCCCTTCAGAGAAATCCAGAGTACAATGAGATAGAAGAACTAGGAAGCCATGCACTAGAGCTTTCTTTCTTTTTACTTTGGTAAGAGCTTTCTTAAATGATAGCAGCAGAAGTGAAAAAGTAAGTGGAGTTGGCTGAATAAAAAATAAGCCCTCATGTAAAAAAAAGTGACAATCAAAATGAGAAACATGTCCAACAAATCTAGACTAGACACAGATTTAAAAAATAGAGGTGTTTAATAAACTGATGGAAACCATGAATACCCAGCACAGAAAATTGAACCCATGATACAAATCTAAACAGATATCTAGGAGATTAACAATTGCATTGGAAGCCTATGCAACAGATTGAATAAAGGTAAAAAATAGAATATCAGATCTAGAGGACAGATTTGTAGTCAGCAACCACAGAAAAAGATATGCTTAGAATAGCAACAGACCATAAAAAGTAAATCCAACAGCTGAAAGATCAAGCAAAAAAGAACATAGGATTGATCAGGGGCAATGAGAAAGCTGGACACAGTGCAAATGACATAAAGAAAGCTTTTTCATTTTTCCTTTCTTCTTCTGGTTCCAGGCATTTAGCAGCCGCAGTTCATAGTGCAGTTATGGCCAAGTCCAAGAACCACACAACCAGTCCTGAAAATGCCAAAGAAATGGCATCAAGAAACTTCAGTCACAAAGATATGAATCTCTAAAGTGGCTAGATCCCAAGTTCCTTAGGAACATGCATTTTGCCAAAAAGCACAACAAGAAAGGCTTCAAGAAGATGCAAGCAAGTGCTTGCCTAGAAAGTGCAAGGTCCTGAGTGTGACTTCTGCTACCACCAACAAAAAAGAAAAAAAATCAATTGTCTTTGTTGCGGTGATAGCTCAGTGGAATAAGTGCTTGCTTGGAAAGAAGATGCAAGCAAACAATGCCAAAGCCATAAGTGCACTTGCCAAGGTTATTAAGGCCCTTGTCAAGCCCAAGATCATCCCAAAGGGAGTAAACCGCAGGCTCACTTGACTTGCCTATATTGCCCAACCCAAGCTTGGGAAGCATATCCATGTCCACATTGCCAAAGGTCACAGGCCTTGCTGGCCAAAGGTCCAGGCTCCAGCCAAGGCCCAGGATCCAGCTTCTTCTCCAGCCCAGGCCCAAGGCGCCCAGGCCTCCATGAAGGCTCCACAGTAAAAGCCTCTTATCTGCTGATGTAAAAACAGAAAGACTGGTGTGACCGCTGGGGTGCTATCTGTGGGGGGCTGGTATCCTCCTGTGATCTTTGTACAAATAAATGTGAGGTAGGAAAAAAAAGAAAACTTTCACCAGAAATAATGGCAGAAAACTCCCCAAATGTGGATATAGAATTGAACATAGAATTAAAAGAGGCATATAGAACTCCAAATAGCCATAACCAGAATAAATTTACACATATAGTAGTAAAGATTCCAGGAGCCAGCCAAGGTGGGCCCCCAACAACCTAGCAAGGCCCTGATAGAACTCAGCCAAGCAGGACCCCAGTGACTCAGCAAGGCATTAGCAGGAGCACACATAAGGGGGAGGTGGGACAGATGTATGGAAAAATCCAAAGGAGCAGTGAGAATACAAGCCAGGAGTAAGGTGATGAGTTAGGTGACCCAGCATTGTGCTTCCACATACAGTCACATGGAATAGAAGTGGGAAGGTGGGGCTATCATTTCTTATCAAAGGGGCTTGGGGAGAACTTCAACAACAGAAGACCAGTCCCAGCCCCCATGGCCAGAGGTCAAGATCAGGCCCACACCATGCACAAATCTCACTGTAAACTTGCTGGTATACACAGCACATTTCTGGGATCCAATTTTGACCTACCACAGAACTGGAGACACCAGAGGAATCTTACTATTATTATCTTTTTAAATTTGTTTTCCTTTTTCTGTCCAGTTGTGGGTATTTTGTTTTGTGTAGTTATTTTTGTTTTTTCTCTTATGACTTAGATTTCTTACCTTACTTTTGTTTTCTTTAACTCATTTTATGATACTGTCATGAGAGTAAATATTGTCTCTTCTCTCTCTGGTTCACTTCAATACTTCTTTGCTTTTTTATTCCATTCTTTCCCTCTTGTGTTTGTCAGTTTCCCAAAACTTCAGTAATCATCCTTCATCCTCCAGTCTTGCACTTACTGTATTTGACCTCATTCATGTTCTTGGTTTCTCCTCTATCCCTTGTAGCACCCTCCACCCAGACAGGTTAAAATCATTCTACTTAGGGGAAAATCATTACCCACAAGTTCCTGGCATATATTGGGTTTTGTTATAAAATTATAGAATTGGTTCCTATGGTTAAAGACTTCAGGTTAATAGTTACCACATTGTGTCATTAGCCAGGCTGCGCTTAAGACTATTGCTATTGCTAGGTGCACTACTTTACCCAGGATACCATACCTGTTGTAACCAGTTTTATTCTTTTGTATGACAACATACAAATGAATGAAGCAGACGGTGTGATTTTACAGGATGATAATTGTCATCATAGTCCAGTACCTTAGGACTGGGTGCTGAGTCAAATGAGTAGCAACTTCTCATTTTCAACATATTGGGAAGGTAGGTTCTTGCAAAAAATACAAAGATCAAGAACCAAGTACATGTAGAAGACATCCCTGATCGACAGACATTTCCTATGGAAGCTTTGATAAATCCAGTGATAAATCAACTACCATAAGAAACCTATAAACATCAACACAAAAAACAAACTAAAATAAAAAATTGGAAATAGAAAGTGAAAAGACAGAAGCAAAATGCAACCCCAAATTTCCAGCCCATTATGGATAAGTCCAGAGCACAAGAGACAGAGGAAATCAGAATCCAGCCACTAGAACTTTGGTAGGTGATAGCAACAGAAGTGAAAAAACAAATGGAACAGGTTATAGAAAAATAATTTCTAAGGTGCAAAAAGAAATGACAATCAAAATATATTAAAGCATAAATTTTAAAAATGAAGAGCTCAAGAAAATGATGGAAACCATGAATGTCTAATAGAGGAAAGAAGTGGAAACCATGAAATAGATCCAAACAGACATCCAGGAGATTAAAATCTTCATTGAAAGTATACAAAACAGACTGTACTGTAAAGACAGTACATCAGAGCTAGAAGAGTAGATTGGGGCTAGTAAACACAAAAAGAAAGATAGCTTAAAAATAGCAAGAGAATACAAAAAATCAATTGAACATCAACAAGTTGAAGCAATGAAGAGCAACATAAGATTAATTGGAGACCATGAGAAAGCTGGAGAAAGCACAAAGCATAAACCACCTCTTCACAGAAATAATGGCAGAAAACTTTCAAACATGGATAAAGAATTTGAAGTACAAATAAATGAAGTATACAGAACTGTAAGTAGTCATGATCAAAATAAACCTACATCAAGGCATATAATAATGAAGATTCCAAATATTCAGTAGAAGAACAGAATATTAAAAGCAGTTAGGAAAAATTTTTAAAAAATCAATTATAAGGGTCAGATCCAGCAGACTTCTCAACACAGACCCTCAAATCAAGAAGGGCTTGGAATAAAGTATTACATCCCTAAAAGAAAACAACCTCTAACCTAGATTGATATACTCCACAAAATTCTTTTAAAACTGATTGAGAAAAAATTACTTCCATTATAATGACCAAGTAAAGAAATTTATGACCACCAAGCCAGCTCTTCAGAATGCTCTGAAAGATACATTAGAGAGAAAAAAAAGAAAAAGAAAACAAAGAACATTGATAGAAAAAAAAACACTACTCAGAGCAAGCAATTAAATAGAGAAGAAAGACATGGGACCAACAACAGGAAAATAAGATGAAAAAGGTAAGCCAATACATATTAGTTATAACTATCAATTTAAATGGACTAAAAAATGGCCTCTACTCAGCAATAAAAAAAGTCTGGCACATTACGTAAAATGCAAAATGCAAAAATATGCTGCATCCAAGGAACACATTTAATGCAAAAAGAAATTTACACACTGAAAGTAAAAGTATAGAAAACTCCATGTCACAAGAACCCAGAAAAAGATCAGGCATAGCTATTTTATTTTTAGACAATGGGAACTTAGTCAAGCCAAGACTGACAAGAGAAAACAAGAAGAATATTATGCATTTGTTAAGGGTCTTCTGTCAAAGAAGAGTTAACAATCATAAATATATATGCACCAAACAGCAATGCATGCAACTGTATAAAACAGATATTAACGGACATAAAAAAATGAAATAAGCACTAACATAGTTGTAATGAGGAAACATATCAGTTGGGACATCAAAGGGTCTAAACAAGATAGAGATTTATTACTTCACTAGTTCTTAAGAGGAGTGGTTTATTTTGAGTTCACAACAAGACAAAGGGGATAGAAAAGACTGATGGATAGGAAAGATAATTGAAAAGCTAGTTAATGGTTGCAGATAATCAGAGCACTGAAATAGGCTTAGAGTTGACACGTGAGCTCTACAATACAAGACAGTGTGAGCCCTGGGCTGTGGATGTCTGTCTTCTCCTGTCTGTGCCCTACCTTTCTATGTGAGTTACTGCTTTTCCTTGCCTGATGATTACCTGTTCTCATTTCTTTCTGCTATTGCTAGGCTGGATCTGCTTCATATCACTTGTAACAAGGAGCAAAATAAGCACAGCATTTATGCATTATTGTATCTAATATCCACTCTTCTGATGGCAGTTCCAACCCCAAATTGTCATAGCTTACAACATATTCGCAGGAATTAGAAAAGGAAAATCTAAGTTTTTCTTGTGTGCTATTCTTAAACTCTTTGGAACCAAACCTAAATCATCTTAAAAGGGGGAGCCACCTGCTTTCTGGATGCCTCCTTTTTGTGTTTCTCCCCAGAGAACCACCAAATACAGGTCTAGAATTGGCTAGTAGTGTGCAGCATTTGGTTAGCTGACATTTCTATCACATTACTCTTAACACAATTGTGGTATCTCATGGTGTAAGGACATGTTGCAATCAAACCACGAGAATTGCTGTTGTACACTTAGATTGGTATTCCAAGAAGGAGGAGATTATTTCAAAACTATTATCAATTGCAGGAAATTTGTGGGAAGTAGAGAGCAATCTAGCAAAACTATTTGTAGAGCTCTTAAAAAACTAAACTGTGCTGTGGATATAGCTGCCCGGCAAGCACAAGTTCCTGTGTTCAATTCCTGGTACAAAAAAAATTTCTTCCCAAACAACAAACAAACAGAGTAGCATACATCCAGCCCTCTCCCATCCTCCTCAATGAGAATTCCCTGAAGTATGAGATAGGCAATTTCATTATAAAAAAAACTGGGTTTGATACACAGTCTCTGAGTGAGAGGTATGTTAAGTATGGATGCTGGCTTATAGCAACTGACAAGGAGAGGATGATGGCAACTTTTTCCAATAACTTAGAACATTCAACGAAGCCCAAGATAGACCTTGTGGAAGAGTAGAAGCCAGAATTCCTGGCTTGCAGAAGCTCATGCTCTAGTAGAACAACCTTAAACTTCAACATGAGATACATGAACAGGAAGTTTAGAGTTTAAAGCAGGATAAGGTAAGCTACTTTCAGTCTATGGGGACACAACCGAATATCTGTCCTCAGGGCTGAACAATGTTTAAGAGTCATTTTGATGAGGTACCCAGCACAGAGGATGAAAAGTATGGATAGACTGTTCAGTCACCAAAGGAGTTTCTTCACCCCACATCATATTGAATCTTCCCACCTTGACAGTCAGAAGAGTCCACAGAGCTGAAAATACGGCATACTCCAAGGACAGTGCTGGCCTCTCTCCTTCAAAGGACACACTAAGGACCTTCATCTCTTCCACATGCAGAATACTTTATGGGAGGGTAGAGGCCTAAGCTAGAATGAGATATATACCTGGTCAGGTCCACTGCAAAGCCTTTGAGTAGTCATTCTGACCTCAAGCTGTTCTAATTCAACTTTCGCTCCTACTTAGGCAAAACAGGTACACTTGTTTGGGACAAACAAAAAATATATTCCTGTTCTGTAGGAAGAAGGCTTGTAGACATTTCCTTGTTCAGAGTCCTTTCCTTTAGCCGCCACCACACCACAGTCTATTATAGATGCATACATGATTTGAGTGGAGAGCAGTATGATCACACATGGTGCAGACGACGCTGGAGCACAGTCAGCCCTCCACACCTGTGCATCCTGTGTTTGCGGATTCCACCCACTATGGGCTGAAATATTTGAAAAGAGAAAGGGTTTTCTCTACTAAATTATTATTCCTTGAACAATGAAGTTTAACAACTATTTATATAGCCTTTACACTTTACTACTACAATTTCTGTAAATAATGTATAGGTGATTTGAAGTGCACAGAAAGATTCCATAGGTTCTGTGCAAATGCTATGCCATCTTATACGAGATTCAAGCATCTGCAGAGTTTGGCATGGGTGGCAGTGATGGAACCAGTTCCCTGAGGATGCCAAGGGGTGACTGTGACCTGGCCCCAGTGGTTCAGGAATAGACATATGTTTCAAGCTAGGAAAAAAGCCAGTCTTCCCTGTCTTCAGAGCTCTCAGGAGAGGATGGCTCTTGTGTGGGGCGAAAAGCTGTTAGAGCTTTGTGAAGCTAGGACTTCTTTCCCCATATTTGGAAAAACCTTGGTAGAGGAAGGAAAAATTAGAAGATAGAGTAGATCCCTGTGTACCTCTAAAGATAGCTTAAACACATGAATTTTTCAGCTATACAAGACAAGACAACAAATTTCCTTTTTTCTTACCTTAAATAATTTGAACTGGGTTTCTGTCATTTGTAACAAAAGGAATATCATCTTGATTAGTAATCTATTACAATCACCAGATTTATCAACTAGAGGATGTATAAATTTGAATATTTTATTATCAAGTTTTTAAACAATTTCTTATGTTTATTCAAAATATTACATGAAAATTTTCATTGGTTATCTTTTTTATGGGAAAATAATATTTATTGTTTATGTATAATAGTAAGATATGACATATTCATATATAAACAATTTCAGAGATTCTATTCAGACTCTTAAAAGCCTAGTAATGAGGACTTTCAAAAGGACAATGTGGCATTTTAACAAAAGAAACAACTATTTACAAATGGATAAATTTAGGTAAACAATTTAATCAATATTATATTAAAAGCATTTAGAAAAAAAGAATTTTAGATTGCTTGGATTCAATGAATAAATCATGCTTTCCTTTAATTATCTCCATCCTGAGAAATTATTTTCACAGGTTCTAAAGTACACATATGAGATATTAGCCTAGGAAATCATCCATTAAAGTTGCTTCTAAATTATAACCTCCCAAACACAGCCACCAAGGGCACTGACAAATTTAACAGGCATAAAACTTCTTAATAATTTGGGGCTTTAGAACATATTTGGACAGTTTAGGTTAATGAAAGGGACCACAACAAGAAGTATAAGACATTAGAATATCAAATCTTACATCAAATCAACAAGCTGATAACAATAGACCATAGAGTCCTTTACAGAACCTAAGCTGCATTTTAAGATTAGCTTGTCTAAATAGTATGCCTCAATATGAGACTAAATTTAATCTTATTAAAAGGCAATTTTTTCAAGTATAATATTGTACATAACAAATTGATACATATGAGATCAGTTTAAGTAGGAACACTACTGGCAGACAAACTTGCCATCTCTCAGAAAAGGTTAGGATTACCATAACTTCACGTATTTTAAAGTACATCACGATGTATTGCATAAGCTGGGCATGGTACTGCACACCCATAATTGCAGCACTCCCAAGGCTTAGGCAGGAGAATCTCTGTGAGCTCTAGGCCATCCTGCATTACATAGTGAAAACTTGCCTTTAAAAAAAAGATCTATAGCATAACAAATACTTGCTTTTTCCATTCATCTCCACCACAGGAATAATAAGTGCTGACACTCACTGAGAGCTTGCTCATTAGGTGCCAGCAGGAAGATGCTATTATTACTCCCCTATCCCACCTTTTACACACAAAGGAACATCACCACCAGCAAGATGTAGAATGAGGACTTCAATCTGAGTTTAATTTTAAATCAGTATGTCCAAACTCACTTCTAAAATGGGAACTTAATCAAATATCTCCTGGTTTTGTCTTAATTGAACTTCTTTATATAAATCAGTACAGTTTAAGAAAACCATACAAATCAGCTCTATAATTCTTTTCTTCCCTTTTTATAAAGCAATTCTATTGGTCCTAATATCCTTACCTCACTATGACCAAACAAGGAACCTTTAAAAAAGTCTCTTGGGCCTGGGACATAACTCAGTGGCACAAGCACCTGCCTGGCAAGTGGAAGGTCCTGAGTTCAACCCCAGTACCAAAGAAAATAAAAAAGTTTCTTATGAAATTATATGATTATTTACAATTTAAATTTTATCTTTTGTGCCACTGTTGTCCTCAGTAATCAAGTTTCTTGCTTGCTTGCTTTTCTGCTTACTTGCTTTTATTGTTGTGGTTGTTGTTGAAGACAAAGCCTTGCTATGGTAGCCCAGGCTGGCCTTGGACTCACTATGCAGCCCAGGCTAGCCTTGAACTCACAGTGATCCTCCTGCCTCTGTGTGGGCCACCATACCTGCCTAATAATCAAATTTTAATTCTTAGATGCATGCATTTACATGAGGGCTCATTTCCAATGCTGAATCAGCCACTGCACTATGTAGAAAACTGGAAAAATAATTTTTAAAACCTTTTATGAAATACACATATACATATATGGTATTACTAGCCTTATAGTTTCAGGTTATTTGGTATTTAAACAACATTATTTCTTTTTTTTTGCAAAATTTTATTGATAAACAGTTAGCAATTAGACAGTTTCAAATCAAATCAAAAGTACAGTTTCAACAAATAGTACACTGCATATATTCTTCTTACTGTAGTGGTTAATTACTGTACAAGATGTGGACTTGAGATCCTATTTACAAACACGATTAGAACAAATCATCCTATTCATTAAGAGAATGCAACTATATATCTATCCTAACCACTTTGAATACATAGATACAAAATGGACATTCATTGGTATACCCCATTTTTTCTATGTTCCGTTATTGAATATTATAGGTGTGTAAACTCAGCAAAATATTCTAAAAGAGTCCAGTAGCCCATAATAGCATTGGGTCTTCTGTTTAACT